>NW_024364270.1:13560280-13774393 GCF_014805655.1 Passer montanus
GCCCGCGCTGAGCGCGGGGGGCTGGGGGCCGCGGGAGCGGAGGGAGCAGAGGGCGGCTCCTGCGGCGGGCGCTGAGGGACACGCGCCCGCCCGCGGGGCGATTGCCAGCAGGTGCGGGCGGGGCGAGGGGCCCGTGGCACGAGTGTGCGGTGCGGGGACGCCTGCAGCATTCCTGCCCGCCCGGCCAGCGCCGGGAGCCCCGCACGGCCAGCGCCGGCCCCGCTGCGCGAAGCGGTGCAGGCAGACAGGAAAACCCGAGCCCCGCGGAGGTCAGGAGCGAATCGGGCAGGCGGGACTGCCGGCACCGGCCGCACGCCAGCATCGCGGCTTCTCAGTGTTTCCAAGGATAAGAAATACTGAGCATAGGTATAACTGAATGTATTTGGTATCAAATCCAGTCAGCTCCCCGTTCTGTAACAGACACCTTTTAAATTGTGTGACTTTTCCGAGCACCGTAATTAATAATTCCTCGTGGATTTGGGGTTCTTTCAAGCCATGCCGCGATTATTGAATGCTGGCCAACTCATAGGCACATCATTGACAAACACACCGTTTGATACTGTGCATGTGCGAGAACTAAATTATAGCGCCGTGTTCCTGTTTTAATTTAGTAATTGGGGTAGGTAGGACCTTAGGCAAATAAGTTATGATCCCTCACCCTTTCCCCACTGGGATCAGTGACACTCTCCCCATGTGTTCCCACTCTCCTCTTGTGTTCACAAGATGCAATGGGAGCAGTGGCAAAATAACTTTGGTTAGGCAGGATTCTAATATTATGTTTTTGGAAACTGTTTATTACACCAAACCTATGGTACATTTAAGGCAGTGGAAAGATCCTTGTTGATTTCACAAATGATTTGTTTTAGTCCCTGTCAGTAACAGTTCTACGGATGTTTTTGTGTTTCCATTACCTAATTAAGCAATTTTAATATCTTAAAAATTGATAGAAATTTCATTGTGGCCTCTGATTTTCTCTTACAAAGGAAAAAAACAATCCTTATGGAGACCTATCATTTCAATAGTTATCCACATCAAAAAAGCCATCCAGAAACAAAAGAGTATATTTTAGCTAGAAAATATAATGTACATAGTTTATCATTTTCAGGATGTAAAATATATTCTCCAATGTTGTCAGCAGGACACAGAACTGAATCATGTATAAAATTATTAAGGACTCTGTAACTACAGCTTTTCTTATTGAAAGAGTCTGATATAAATAGCAATTTTAAGGCCTGATTCTGTGATCACAAGTGTTTCAATGTGGTTTGAATATATAAATGTATAATCACATGAATTAGGATTTATAGTTTAAGTCCTTAGCCGCAGCAGTCACAGTGGAAAACTGTAATTTAAAGCCGGACTAAAAAGTTGTATCTTGTTGCCAGCCACTTGACATTAACTAGTTCCAAAGAAGTTAACCATAAACTAAGAGCACCCTGCATTCTGAATTCGTGTTAAGGTTTCCACAATTTCCCTGTATTCCCTCCTTGCTTTTGATTTTGTACGCAGTCACATGCATTGCCTGATAAACACCTTCTCACATGTGTCCTCTGCATGCTCTGCATGAAGAGATTCCTTCAAGTTTGCTGAGAGCCTCGGAAGAAGTGCTGGTATTCAGAAAGAGCTAATCGTAAGGCAGGAGTGTGTGCATAAACCTGCACATTTGTGAAAAATTAGATTAGAAGCAGATGCTAAGGAAAATCTCAGGTTTTCATGAATTTGTATTGTTTGTATGGTTGGATCAGCAGATGGCAAATATGACTCAGTATAAACGTTACATAATTCTTCTGGGGAAAATAAAATCTCAAGACTGTGCTCTAATTGAAATGATCGTCCAGAAAGCTGTTGAAGAGCAGTAAGGAGATTCAGCCTAGAAATATCAATGGAGCAGATGCATGCAGTAGCCAGCAAATTCAGAAAGATTTTATGAATGTAGAAAGACTCAAAACCCCAGTAAACCCATAGCCTAGTGCCCAAAAAAACCTGTGAAGGCCAAATAGAATATTTAGTTTCATTATGAAATACAGCAGAACAGAGTAATTCCATCAATTTGAAAAGTGAAAAGGAGCGTAAGCAGCACTGTTTAATGGAAGGGTTAAACGTGGACAAATTCTAAGGGCTACTGAAGCGAAGAATTGAGAACATGGGCTGGTATGTTTCCAGACATGAAATCGACAGTGGGCTGTAGTACGAAAAACAAAGTATCTAGACTGAGTTGAATGTAAACCAAACCCATTCATTAGATTAAGTGGATTCCTTTGTATTTTTAAACACCCTATGCTTTTTGCTCCTGGTAATATCAGGACAAGACTGTGGAGTGTTAAAAGATGTATGTATGATAAATAAGTGAATTAGACACAGAATGTAGAAACATAGCTGTATAATTTGCAGTAGTTAAAGATGAGAAAAATAATATGTAAAACAGCAGAGATCCTTCAAAATGTTGTATGCTTTTTCAGCAGTGATGTTCCATATGACAGCAGAATTTTGCTTCTAAGGTTTTAGTATTTGTAAAGACATTTTAAGTTATGACCACTGCAGCTGTCAGTGTCTAAGTGGCATCACACCTTCAATCTCAAAATTTCTCTCAACACAACATATGCTTTACCTTCTGTTTTCTTCCATTTTCTGAAATACCAGCGAGAGCACTTAGCCTACCTAAAAATTCTTTAACTGGTTTGTCGTTTGAAAGGACTAGAAGTGACTATAAAAAGCAGGGAGTTTCCTTAATGTTTGTACAATGCAACTATCACTTGGCTTTGTTCTCATATCAGGGTGACAACTTCTTCATTTCTTCCTCCTGCAGCCTCCCTGAATTAAAGGCAAATAAATGAGTGCTTTCTAACATTCCATGACTTTTCCCTCTTTGTTTTCAAGCAGATATGTGGAAGAGAGTATGAAAAACTGAGTTGTAGGCATTGAAGAAAACACTAAATCCATGATATTAAAAAATAGTTGTGTAGAATAGCAAACATATTGACATCATATTTCAGGACTATGTATTATCAGTTCTCTCACGTAAAGATGTAGGGAAGGCCTAAGATCCCGATTACAAATTCAGAGGGGTATTCTGAAACAGCACAAAATGCTAGAATAAACCATCAGCTCTTTTTGACAGCAGAAAATAAATTAGCATTAAATAGGCCTGATTATTATTCTAATTTTTGTGAAGGCTGCCCAAGAGAAAGCAGTATTTTTCATGCATCTGGGTGGCAAGTGTTTTTCAGTCTTGATATTGTCTTTTACTCTTTAGAGTGTATATCTATAGCACAAAAAAGAAACTGAGTTTCAAGCCATGAGCTCCTGAGGCCAGGTGTGAATGCCATCATGTCCTGGTTGCCTGCCAAGGTGGAACCTGGATGCAGGTCAGCCCTCCTCAGGGATAGGCTCAGCAGGTAGATGGCACAGTGGACACGGCCTCGGTTTGGAAAACTGGGACACACCATAATACTCACATGACGCTTAGTTTAGCTCTTACCACTGAAATATGCAAAAGGACTTGCATCCTCCCCCACTGTAAAAGAAAATTATAGAAACTGAAGGTACTAAAACTAACTCATGAGGGATATAAAAACACCAAGAGTTCTGTGGTCTTAAAAAACTGCATGGATTCTTGGACTCACCCAATTAAATAGAAGCTGAAGTAACACGTGAGGAAAAAGCCATTTTTGACAACTTACCCACAACAATCCTGTCTCTGACAGAACCATTCTGACTAGATTCCATTTTCTATAAACACTTCCTTTCAAGCATGTTGGAAATTTGCATGGGAAAAGAATGGAAAACCAGTCCCTTAGTGATGTTGTGCAACAGCAAGACACTGTCTCAACATTGGCAGTGACCTCATGGCATCATCTGTATGGGGCTCCGAACACGATAAGGAAGATCAAGAAATTAAACTCTGATTCTGTCTCACAGCCACTAACCTACAGAGTCATCATGGGAAGTGTGCTGCATTCCCCACAGGGCTGAAATGTCCCACTGCTGGAAACTGCCAAGGACACACAGACTGCAGGTTGTGTCAGTCCTGGAGAGCCAAACCTCCAGAATATGGGCATGGGATAGTGCTGACAGAAAGTCAGATATGTCTGCTGTGCCATTTCCAGTGCAGCTGTGATTTTGCTCTGATGACGGATGTTAAGGTTAACTGGGATACCTATACATATCTTTACATATATTTCTTGTGTCACAGCAGGTGGGATTAACAGTATGATTATTCATCCAGTCCTTCTGCTCTGTGTTAGGTTTACATCAATGTGCTATCAAAATATGCCTGAGACTATTTTTCATGCATTAGAGAGAAATGCACAATCAAATGTGGATACGAGTTGGTAAGAGCAGCATGCTGATTAGATGCCCAATCCAGTGTGTGCTGACAGATACAGTACAGTATTAAAGCTTTGTCTGTACTGCTTGATGCACACCTTATTGCATAAAAAACAGCTTGTTTCTACCTTTGATACATTGCAACCTCTTTCGGACTATAAAATATTTTCCTCTTCTTATCTTCCTTAGAGGATATGTACAACATTGCCTACACATCAGATTTTGACTGCCTGTAAGAAGGATCATAGAGAAGTCTCAGCTGAAACATGCAAGTGACAAGGGACTGCAACTGCAAGTACAGAGAGCTGGTAGAATTGTGTGCAAGTGTTGTCCTTGCTCTCCATCAGTAACATCCAGGAAAGCAGCACAGGTGGCTGGTGCACTGTAAGGCAATAGCATAGCTAGAAGTAGTCTGCCAGGGGTTCTATTCTGGTTTTGTCTCTTCTAATAGCAACTATCCTACATGAATACATAGTGGTAAATCACTCCTCAGAATTGATGGAAATGGTTGCTTGAACATTCTTTAGGTATGTTTGTATTTTTGCATATGTGTGGTAATGACCAACAAGGCAGAATGTATTTGAAATTCCAAAGAAGAAATACATGACAAAGAAAGATTTTTGCAGTGGGAATTAACCTGGAACTAAATGGACACAGCAATCTTTTTTCTCAGTATAACATTGTCAAATGTACAGTCTTCCGCTGATTCTCTTACTAGCTTTAATTTACCAAATCCTTGCAAGTTTTAGCTTTGATCCTTATTCTTAACACAAATGATGCAGATAGCTAACTTTGCACTGGATTCTTGGTCTGGCCAGTTGTTTGGGGGTTTTTTTGGGTTTTTTTTGTTTGTTTGGTTTTTTTTTTTTACCTTTTCCCCTACTGGATATAACTATTTATGGTGAAAAAATATTTGACATTTTAGCTACCAGTGCTTTTCTTTACAGGCCAAGTCCAAGGTGTTAACTGAAGTTGCAGTCTCATAAACAAAGATTTTGTTGAAACAAAGCAATAAATAAAAATAACTTACCTGGACCAGATTCAATTCCCCAAAGAGTCTGATGAACCTCAGATCTAACACTCACAGAATTAAAATGATGACGTGTGAGTTATTGTTTCAATTGGCCTTGGTATTAGATGAGTGGAAGGTGGCAAATGTGATCCTAATAACTCCTAAGGGGCTTGAAGGAGACCTGGAGAACTACTGGAGTTGATTTGCATCCTTGGAAAATTGGTAGACACCTGCCTGCATACAACAGTGAAGATTCAGTACAGCTTTTGGAGAAGCAAGTCATGTCTTGTGTTTCTGTAGGAGTTCTTGGGAGAAGTCAAAGAGCAACAGAAAATTGCAAGTCAATCAATAGGTTGTATTTGGCTTTCCAAAAAGCTTTTGACAAGGTCCTTAGAGAATACTTTTAAAGAAATCAAATTGTTATTAAGAGGGACAATTCTCTTGTGAGTGGTTAAAGGAAGGAAAGTGAAAAGGAAAAATGGCCAGTTTTCACATCAGG
Source organism: Passer montanus (assembly GCF_014805655.1). Lineage (NCBI taxonomy): Eukaryota > Metazoa > Chordata > Aves > Passeriformes > Passeridae > Passer > Passer montanus. The sequence continues at coordinate 13,566,118 of NW_024364270.1, forward strand.
GAGAGGTTGCCAGTGCAGCTGTGTAGAGGTCTCTCCTAGGACCTGCACTGTCCAGCAGGCTCATAAAGAGCCTCTGAAGAGAATAAAAAGTGAAATAAAGTAGCAAAAGAACAGGTTTCAGAATAGCTTGGACTAAAACTGAGCATGCAAAACTACATTGTTCTAGTAGACAGTAAAACAGAAGGTGAAACTCAACATTGTCAAAAGAAAGGAATAATTCTTCAGTGGAGGGATATTTTGGATTCCCCTTTTACAATTCCAAAACTGCTGTTACATCTCCATACATGTCTATAAAAATGTCCATTTAAGGCTATATTGTAATCAAAACGGCAAACACAAATATTGGGAATTCTTAGGAAAGTGAATAAGCATCAATATATCAGTGTATAAAACCACTGACTTTGTCCTGTCTCAAAAACATTACATCACAACTAAGCAAGGTACAGTAAAGGCAAAGAGCTATGATCAGATGTATAGTATGTACAGTCTTTGTAAACCCTAAATAGACTAGGCCACTCCAGCTTTACAAAAATTATAACCATAGGGAGATATAAATAGAAGTATATAAAATAAGGGACGTGGAAAAAGTAAAAAAACCCAATTATTTTTCCTAAAGAAGAACTTAGGAATCACAGTGGTCTGGGGACAGACTTAAACCACACTTAACATATTGTATTCATTCAAATAGTTTAATTTAGAATAGGCTTGAGGTTGCTTTGTATTCCACTTGGAAACACATGCTTTTATTCTGAGAAATGACATGTTAGCATGGACCTGTACGTGTGCACACTGATAGCAACACAACACAAATAACAGGTATGTCAGCTTTGCTCATTATCTTGCTAGTTTGTTTTATCTCAGGTTACTGTCTTGTGTATGAGTGTAGTTTAATGGAGTCTTCATATGTAAATTAAAATACACAGCACAGTGTTTACTGTGGTTTTTACAGTACATATACAACCACACAGTTATCCTAATGTTAAAGGTACTGTTGCTGTCTGTCAAAAAAAAAAATCAAATTTGTCAGAAATAGTGATTTTGTGAAGCTGGTACTTTGCTCCTAGCACAATATTAGGGCCCCAACATATTTTATTAAGTTAGCCCAACAGTAAAAAGGTTCTTCATTCTTAATTACTTCTTCAGGCCCCACAAAACAACATTCTAGAGTGTTTATTAAAATTAGACAGCTAGTCTTGCACTGCCTAGGGAAGAAAGTTATTGCTTTTTGCATAAGGACATGGTTATGCAGTGAATTCCTTAATCTCAATTACCTCTTGTGTAACTGGATTACAGAGGAAAATATTAACATGAGTAATTTGTTTGCTGATGTGCAACTCCCTCATTCTGAGCCTTCTAACAGTACAATAAGTCTTCGTCCAAAAAAATAATTGGTAAAGTCTATGGCTAAAGCAGCCAATTAATTTGATTTACACTTACCCATCTGAACTGAAGGTGACTATCAACCCCAGGCAAAAAGCCCTGATTTTATTTCAGCAGCTAAGTAAAAGCTAAGATCTCAAAGGAACAACCATGCACAAAAAATTGCTCCGTGTAAGATTAATGTTTCAAGAACATAATAGTCTACTGACCTACCCCAGAGCATCAGCAGCAAAGGCAGCAGAGAGGATTACAGGAATACCAGCATACCATGACACTCTTCTAACTGGAGCTGATTCCGGAAAACAGATCTAGGAATTAATCTTCGCATTCTTTCACACTGGAAGAAAACTGGTGCAGCTATTTGGGATAGAAGCTCTATTTCCATATTCTTTTAAGAGAATAGAAAGTACAGAGACACATTCTGCTGTGGATATGCAAATAGGCTGGCATAATCCTAGAAAAATATGCAATAATTAATGCAAAGTAATCTTTAATCAAATAATTAAGTATACAACAAAATGGAGCTAAAAAGATCCACCTCCAATAATGCTGGTGAATAACTGAAGTAGGATGAATAATTCAAGCATGAAAATTCTGAAGTCACATAAATCTGATAACTGCTGTTTTCCTACATTTGTTTCCTTTTTTCACACCTCTGGACCTACTACACGCTATTTTCTGAAAATAGACTTTGTAATGGCAAATTAATGAGCTTCTATGATACTGCTATTTTATCACATCATTCATTTTTATATTGAAGATACAATAAAACATTTTTAAATTTGAAACATCAAAATATGGAAATGCACAGTTTTATTTCGATGTTAGTATTTCATCAAACTATTGCTTTTCTCAGCAATATCCCAGTGAAGACACTACCCTGCATTAGTCCAATCCCTTTTCACAGAAACATTCAGGTTGGAAAAGACCTTTAAGGTCACTGAGCCCAACCATTGCCCCATCACTGCCGAGTCCACCACTGCACTGTGTCCATTAAGTGCTACATCTACACATCTTTAAAATACCTTTAAGGATAGTGATTACACCACTTTCCTGGCTAGATTGTTCCAGTGCTTGACAACCCTTGTGGTCCAGAAATTTTTCCTCATGTCCAACCTAAACTTCCCCTAGTACAACTTGAGGCAGTTTCCTCTGTTTCCTCTGAGGAGAGATTGAAACATTTCATCACCATCACCACCATTTTAACAGGGAAGCAACAGTTCAGATTTGCTGTGGAAGCCAAGTCAATTTCTTTTTTTTTCTGGTGGGATTGTTTTTACATCAAATCATTTTTCCAAGTATTTTGAATGTTTTGATACATTTTGTAATGTACCTGATCTAATCCACATTGTGTATACAGTAACTAAACATTCATAGCACCTGATTTAATTAAATATTCAGTTTGTCTGTTTAATTGTGCATTTCTCTCTTGCTGCAATTTTTTAATTTCCTTTCATAGAAATTCTCCGTCTCTCTTTTCTACTTCCTTCTATAATACAGCCCTGTCTTGTATCCCTGTTAGGATGGTTGTAATGAAAATGTACATCACGCTGAGGATATGTTTGTGCTACAGCTCTGTCTTTATTTAATTAAACACAGCTCCAATTAAGTTCTCACAGTAATCACCTCCAGTGTTTTGGGCTCAGATTCTTCTGGCAGGCCCATTTCCAGGGGATATCAGGAATGGCAGAGTGGGTGAGATTGGATACTGAGTATCTGATACCTAAATTTCCTGTTATTCATAAATCCCACTTGAAGCAGGGTCTCCTTATGGGTGTAGGAAATTTCCAAGGGTCCTTAAAGTGAAAGGACAACAGCAAAGTGGGAGATTATGACAGTGTTTGTCAGTTAGTATCCAGCTAACTCATGCAGTATGATGTTGCTCCATATATGATTTTTATCACCAGATGGAGAAGAAAAAAATAAATCTGTTACTGCCTATACATTACTATTTGCTGCTAAGTAAAAATATTCCTTTTGATTCCAGCAGGTGTGGATTTAAAGGCTGCCACACTGACATTAAGGATGACAGCTATTCAGGCACACAGGAACATGTTTTCATGAATAAGGTGCTCAGATTTTTTTCTAATGTGTTGTTTTCCCTATGCTTATTTCAAACACTCTCCCTTTTTCCTCTTTGACTTACAGTAGCTAAATAAGAGACATGTTTTGCATAATGAAAAGGCAAAAGAGATTAACTCTAGGTTGCCTTTGCCTGCTGAAGTATTTTGTCAAGTCCCATTTCAAGGAGTCTTTTAAAAAATCTTCTTAAAAGTATGACTTTGAAGGAATTTTTTCCTGTTGCATAAGCTGAAAATGCTTCTGATAATAGCAAAGGAAGGTTTAAGAACAGCATTCAGGTCATGACCCCTCTCAAATATATCTTCAGATGAGCATGAGTTTGAAACTTCACTTGTAGTTTCCATGAGTTACATTGCCAGCTGTTAGGGATTTGGAAGGATGTAGAACCCAGTTAAAGCAAATAGCTCTGATACTGCTTTAAAGAATTTCTCAATGACTGCTTGCAACTTACCATATTTCTTACATTACTTCTGGATAAGAAATGAAATGCTGGGGTGACATATTTGTTATAATTCTATAAGAAAGCTGTGGTATAAATACAAATAAACTACAGAATACAAATTCTTTAAGAAAGCTGTGGTATAAGTTTCAAATATAAATATACACACACATTCAAACTCAAAAAGTCTGTAAATAGATTTTTTTTGGGTTTTTTTTGTTTGTTTTTTTTTTTTTGTTTTTTTTTTTTTTTTGTTGGTGAATACTGCACCAATAGCAAATCTCATGTTTAGAAGGAAGTTATTTTTCAGGAGACTTCCTGCTATCTTTCTGCTAAGTTTGTGCAGAGAAAAGCCTCATTTCTACATAAAACTCAGTACAGGTAAGCAGCTGTGATTTTGCTGGTGTCCAGAATATTGTCATGTTCTGCAACATGTTCTAGTACTGGCACTGCAGGATGACATCTTAAAAAACTCTCCATTGTACCTATCCTGAGTTGCAGGCTCTTGTTAGAATTAAAAATAAGTGGAAGGAAAAAACCATATTAAGATTCCAGTGCAATAAAGAGACAGCTGCTTTCTATGCTATTTTCTCTATTTGACAAAAATAAAGCAACCCCATTCCTACAGTAAATTTTATATAAATTGCTTTTCTTTCTGCTTAGTCATTCTGCCTGTAAGTTTTTGAATAGCCAAACAGGATATAAAAATAAATAACTCCAGACCACTTACCACACACTATGGTGTTAATATAAACTGTCATGTTAGATTACCATCTGGCAAAGGTGCATAAGGTAAGCATTTGTAAAGGATTACATTTGGTTATTCCCAAAGAAACATAGCAAAACTCTATTTGTTCCTTTTATTAAAAATGAGGGGGGTTTCTAATTAGCGAGGAAATTGAACAAATAAATTGTTGATATCAAAGTGGAGCTTTTCCTCTATACAAAGATAGGAAAATCAGAAAAATTTATTATAGACTTCTAAGAGATAATGATGAAGCACAACAAATCTGTTAAAATGCTATTATAAAGGGGACAATATGTAGAAAAATAAGTTTTTATAATTGATTTAAAGCTAAAAGGGGGAAGAAAATCTTTCTTCTGGCACTGTTCAGGCAATTCATGTGATTTACTTAAAGAGGCAAACATATGCCATAAAGAAAGCAGTAGAAACAAAGCCAAGTTATCTAAATTCGAAAGCAAACCAACCCCGATTTACAGTCACGCAATGGAGCACCACGAGGTGCTGAGGCTCCAGGCTGCCCGGTGCCCCTGCCCAGCGCGGCGCCTCCCGCTCCGCCCCCTGGCGGCGGCGCTGCCCTTGTGAGCGCCACGGAGCGCAGCCCGGGAACTCTCACTGCAACAGCGATTAATGACAGTGCTCAGTAACTCCGCGTTACTACAAACCCCCTGGCGGCGGCGCTGCGCAGCGCCGACCTGCGCCGAGGCCTTGTGAGCGTCACTGCAACAGCGATTAATGACAGTGCTCAGTAACTCCGCGTTACTACAACATTGTAATTCACTGGCAGAAGTTGTTTCTGGCAGTTGCGCCTTCCGTGGTAGTGGTGCAGTGAGGTTTGCAGATTTGTTCCACAGATAGGCTGTGCAGAGGCTGCCTCTTTATTCAGCACTTACTGCCTCAGACCAGCACTTCCGAAGTGCTCATTTGTCCATGTCTCTGACAAATGTTTAAAATACTTACCAATTATCTAACTCAAATTAAATCATGGTGGTTTCAAACAGACTCTGTTCTAGGAAAACTGCATTAACCAGTTCTTGCATTATGCTCCACACACTGCTATCTTACTCTCAAAGAAGATACAGCATAAGTACATCTTATTTTTACTTCCAAAACAATGTTCTCAGAGATTGTTAAGACAACATTAAGATTTAATACTGAGATTACATGGCAGAAAGCTTTAGGAAATACATATATTCCACTCATACTAAAATGAGTGATGGCAACAAAACAAAAAGGCAGGAGATAGTGAAGGAATAATAAAATACAGATATTTTAATGTAACTGCTTAGGAGTGGCTTAGGCAATGGCAGACAAAGCCAAAAAATATCCTTTTAAAAAGTTATTATCTACCCATTAAATAGGTGGCAATATGAAAGATTCATCTCTTTGGGATGAAGTTACCCCTTATTTTGGAAGAGAACACAGGCTATCAAGAGGTTAGTTGATTTTTCAAGATTTAACTCCTGCAGCTTGTTTCAGCTAGCAAGTAGCATAGCACATACTTGCAAGACATTCTATAGTATTTGAGAAGCTGAGAGTTGAAAAAAAGTTCTTGAAATATTAAAGTGTTCAAAACTATCTTCCATAAACTTTAAAATCAGAACAATTTTAATTGTTTTTATATAAGCATACTAAAAATACCTAAAACTGTAAACAACTGTAACTACACAGCTTTTATTTACCAGCAATCTTCATGCTTTCTCCTAATTTTGAGAAACAAAGTTTTGTTCCTCCAGCAAAGACCACTATTCCTGTCCAAGTTTTGCATCCCTTAATGCCAATTAGCACTATCTTGGTGCTGCTTGTGCTCTCAGGTTTCCTGTTGTTACTAAGATGAGGAGGTCAGTGCCAGGGAACTCAGCTGAGTGAGCTGAGCACCGCTGCTTGGTGCTGCACCACTGGGAGCCACGAGCCTCAGCACGAGAGCTGTGCTTCAGCACTACAGAGCCTGCCACTGGGTTCACAATGAGGCACAGGAACTGGGGCTGCTATTCAAAAGCCACTCAGCAAAAGTGAAGTGGCATGGGTTGGGATTAAAAAAAGATAAGGTTGTATTGCAGGGCTGCCAAAAAACTCATTTCCCTGTTGGGAGGGGCGAATTAGTGGATCTCACAGCAAGTGCCCACAATTTCATTGGTACTTAACATATCAGCAAGGTGATGCTCTGTCCTACAGTAGAGAAAAAGACATTCATTTATACCACCAGCTGAATTGGAGTCTGATGTACTCTCTAAAATGTGCAGATGACAACAGTGAGCTGAAAGTCCACTTGAAGCATTTTGTGATGAACATTTTAAGAACTAGACCAATGCAACCACATTATTTTACATAGAAACCATTGTGTCCATCATTACTTACCTGAAATCTGGTCACTGCAGGGAGTTTGCTTCTGCAATACTTACATACACTTGGTACTCTTGGAATTGTACATGCTTGATACAAGTCTTTACCTTTATTATCACATTCTCCATAAAATTATTTTGAATAAAGGTAACCATTATCATGGCAGACACAGGAAATTTTCTGCAGCTGGTGGTTATCCTTTAGAGACCATTTGTGATCCCAGATTAAGACTCCCAAATAAATTTGTGAGACAGTGTACACAGAACATGGCTAATGGAACTGGGAAATAAAGGACTTAGGCAGAAGGGGCCCAAGCAGGTATGATCTCTAAAAAACTCCTTCACCACGCCTTTTATAAGTAATACTGTAAGGACACAAAATTTTGATTTAAAACTGGTGCTTACCAACAAAGTTAGAGTTGCAGTGAGAACTGGAACAGCACATGCCAGAAAGATTCAGTGACCAAGCCTGGGAAAGGGCACAATCTTTCAGGTGAGCTGATGTGAAGGCTTCATTAGATATTGAACCAGCATTTGTAAACAAGATGAAGAGTGTTAAGCTAAACTGTAGACCAGTTTAAATTTCCATAGAAAATGTACAGTAACAGTTTTCCTACCAGACTTCTGGAGTCAGTTTTCTATATACAATGAACTTCTCCAAACTATCTTCCATTTATGTGTTTGCAGAATAAAAGCAAGAGGCTCTACTAACAATACAAATTTCCTGTCTAGGAGGTTATGAACACCAGCAGAGCCTTGAGGATGAATTAAGCCTTTTGTTTTTTAATTCTGAGGCTTTTCATAACTATGGTTAGTATAACCTATTAGAGCTTAGTTTAACTTTCAAATATTAATAAATTAACTCTCCTTCTGCAGTTTTTTCAATAGCAAAACTCATTTCAGAATGACAATGTACTATCAGTCTCAGTATTGTCAAGCTCACAACCAAGCACACACATCTCCTCTGAACTGTCCACAGGTGATGTTCAATACTGTGCAATGGCCATGAAATAGACATGTATTCAGTGACAATGAAGTGCTAGAAAGTGATACTCTGAATTTCAACAACTGTACTGAGATGGGCTGGTTTGGGCTGTTATTTTGGATTTGGTTTGCAATTGGTTTTTCTCAAAACAAGCAATTTTTAGTTTGTGCAGTAAAAAAAAACCCAGACATTTGATATTGCTATTTATTTCTTTTTAAAAATTATATAATTCTCAATGTAATATTCTAGCAACATGCTACTAAGCACTCTATACATTCCTTCTTCAAAATAATTCCAACTAGATCTTGGCAAGGATAAACCAAGTAAGAATTACTTTAATAGTACCAACCAGAGTTAAACCAAAAGGAGAATTCCTCCCCTGAATCTGACATCATATTTATGTGAAATTGCACCACTCATATTTAATACTGTGTTGTCTTATATACCTATTCAAATACAAATATTTCATTTCTCTGATAGAAACATTGTGTGTATATTTTTTTTTCATCTAATTCAGAATAACAAAATAAAAATTTCCATGGGAATTAAGAAGAGTTTCAACTAGGGTTTCATATGGCAGGCTTTAAAATAGTGCCTGAACCAGTTCCTCCACAGAGTTCTTGGTTAAAATCTACACTTTCAATAACTATTTCCAGCAGTGCAAATTATGTGTCCTCCAAAAAGTTTTAATGAAAACAATTAAAACTGGTTTGACAACCTGAGTATGCAAAGTCAAAACACAGGATACTAAATACTTTTTGAGATTTGTTTGCTATCTACAAAGAGAACTTCCCTCCAAGATCCCATGGAGCAGAAACAATTGTGGTAGCAATTAAAAGATTTTCATTTGTCAGATTCAAGGTCACTAGTTAAATTATTCAGTCAGTTTTACTTCCAGCAAAGACAATCTCTTACAGGCATGTATGGTTTTGTATGTTGTTTCCTAAATTGTTTAGAAGCACACTCTATTTTATGGTGTTGTGCTTTTTTTACTTATTCATCTGTACCAGTTTTTAGCTGAAAATTATTGTTCAATTTGTACAAATCACCCATAATTTCAACTGTATAATTACATTTCATGTAATCTCACAATTTCTTTGGGTAATTAAGTGATTCTCTACAGCTTTTTTATCAAAAAAAGAGCAATATACAACTAATGAATCCCAGTAGGATTTCCCCCCTTCACGAGCACTGACATTATTTATTTAAACACACTGAACCAAATCCTTGGGCATGTCTGATGAGTTGTGCAGGAATCAGACATGCATGCAAAATGGCTCAAAGCTCACCTGTCGCAAAGGGCCAGATCCTATATCAGGGCTATATCCTCTTCACAGAGAAAGGAAAAATAAAGTGTGAATGTCTAAATTACATCAGCTGTACAGATACAGTGGACCTTCAAGCAGAAGGAAAGCCCAGTAGTATGCCCTCTTATTTAAATTCTCCAGCATTTACTGTTTGGTTTTAGGAGTGCATATGGAAAGAATATATGGAACTCTATAGCACCAGAGGATTCTTAAAATCCTCTCGGGGCAAATTACACTGAATGTAGGGCCAGTTTAGGGCTGGTATTTTAATTTTCAGTAGCTATACTATTCTAGAGGATCTAGCCTGTATCATCATAGTGCAAATGTAACCTCTTCTATAGGTATCTTCTGGCAATAATTAAACAACATAACCTTAGAAAGAGAGGTACACCTTGTTAGTGAGGCATGGTACATGGACTCTGTTATGTACCCAGGCACCTTCTTTCATTGCTGAACCATCCACTTTTCAGAAAACATTTTAAAAATAACATTTCATTTGATAATATTAAAAGTAGATGATATGATTTTTTTCCTCAGTAAATTAATAAAGTACAGTATAAACTGATTTTTCCAAAGTCATTTCAGTTTAAAATGGGCTGAGAAATGTTAAAATGTTTAATGAAAATTTCAGAAGAGTACCTGGTTTACAAACTTTTTTTTTTTAATGAGAATACTGTCTGTAAGAAAAAAAATAACCACATTTTCAAGTGATTTGCAGACAGTATTTTAGGTGCCACCACCACCTGCAGTTATGATGATGATGCATTGTACCAAAAGAACAGTGTCCTACTGATGATCAACATTCATCTTCTTCATGCGATGAAGCAGGGCATCTTTTTCCATTTGTACCTCTGCAAGAGCCATTTTGGCTTTGGCCAGTTCCTGTTTGAGACATTCATTTTCTTCAATAAGCTGAATTGAAAGGGTTAGAAAAGAAAGTTATTGGTATAATTCCATACTGATGACTTTTCCCATTTCAATAACTTTTTGAAAACCAAATGCTCCCATTCACTGCTGGGTGGAGGTTTGCTGGGGCTGAGTCAATTGCAACTGATTCTCAGTGAGTGTAGAACATGGAGAGAGTTAATGCAATCAGCTCAAAAGGTGGGATAGCCAGTGTTTCAGCTATGCCATTTCCATTCTGGAGTAGAATGGAAATGACCCAAGATTGTGAGCTCTAGGACCAGATTCTTACCCAGTGAGAAAACCAGCCAAATTAATGTGTGGGTTCTGTCATCATCCATTCAAAATCTGGGGATGACTGATAGATAAGTATGGATCTGACCAAACAGTTAAGTCCCTTGTCTTTGATAGCTGTGTTGTACAGGAATGAGGGAGATGGGGAGAAGAAAACTCCCTTATAGAATTCCCTCTGTTGTAAAGGAAAAGAGTCAGTGTGCAGTGTATTATTACACTATTTAGAAAGCAGTGTTAAATTGCTGAACCACACCATAATATCCACAATTCATATTTTCCATGTCAAACAGATTTCTAAACAGAAATTTATCACAGGCCCACCCCCAGACAGCCTTACAACTATGATTAATAATGATTGTAACATAATTTTGAGGGGGCAGGGTGAAGTCAAAATGAGTTCTTTATACCTCATTTTTAAGGAAGTCAGATGAATCCCTGCTTGATTTAGAAGGTCTGGGTGTTTCCCAAGTAGTTTGCGTGGCTTGGTCCTGTGTTTTATGTTTAACAGATCCCACTGCTTGCTGCAATGTGCTGCTTGAATTCTTCATCTTTGACACATCATTTACTTTTTGATTGTCTGTATTACAGAAATAGTGTGCAGGGGTTTTATCAAAAAAATTTTAAGCTTTATTCTTATCAGTACAAAATTAAACCCACCTAAAACAAATATAATATTAAGTATATTGATATTTGCCTCTCAAAATCAAATTTAAGAATAAAATTTAATTAAAACTCATAACCTTTTAGACAAAGAAAGAAACAATATGTAACTTCCAGCCTGAAGAAAATAAATACATTTTTATACCAACCTGTATCATCACCACAGAATATGCACTCTGAATAATCAGAAATAGGAGAACTATTAATATTACTATTAACATACTGTCTCCAGATCTCTCTCAAGACTGCATTTACATTTAAAGATGCAGTGAGATAAACCTGCAGAATCAAGTTTTTAATTAGAAAATAACCTTAATTACTTGGCATTATAGAAACTTTCTAGCATTTGTTACTGAAGTACACTATATAACACCTGTTAAAACATGCTGTTGTACATCAAGGGAATAAGTCAGGGTCATGGTTTTACAGTAGTTTCTACTACTACCTGCAACACAAAACAACAAAGACAACAACCACCTTGGAAATCTGTAAAGAAAGGCAATTTTTTTGTTTGCTTTGTGGCAACAAAGGAACCCTAAACTTACCATGATGAAGTGATATGCACTGATGAAGCACATCCTGATGACATTATAAGCATATTTTTTATTTCTCCCAGGTTGATTCAACTGTGGGTTATCACAGCCACTATTCAAAAAGGTAATCATCTTTTTTGTGACTACACTTAGAATTATGGCATATGGCAACACAGTTTACACAAATTTTCACCAGTTATATTTTCATAATTAGCCACATTTATGCACAAAGGAAAAACCAACAGGATTATTGAATTGAGATATCAAGGTGCAGCAACATACAAACCTCTAATGAGGAAAGTGCCATCATCATTTCTTTCTATCCAGAGTATGTCAATATGCAGTTTTATGGGTACCAGCTCAGACGCCTTAAGATTTTCACGTGGACTGTCATCCTAAAAAATACACATAATAAAAAATAAGTTTACAAGGAAATCAAAATAGATAATCAGGATGTTTATTTAAACATAAGTGCATTTAATGAAACTTGAAAGGGAACGTTTCAGAGCAGAATTTTCTAATGGGATCTCCACTAAACTTTGGCTCCCTTTTTTTTCCCCCAGGGATCGTTTTAAAGGCTCAAAATTATCTCTGGAGTAAGTCTGCTGAACTCAATATATAGTCCGACTAAAATACTTCAAAGTGTTTGTACAGACATCTCAATAAGATTATACCCCAACTCAAGACATTTGTTAGCTCAGGAGCTGAGTCACAGATAAGAAGCCTGTGCTATATAGTGTCTGATTTTCCCTTGAACTATTTAAAGATTGAATGGGTACAGCTATCATTCTTGAGCAGATTTTGTCTTTTCAGAATTTAGTTTGGGATGACACCAACTGCAGTTTAGTTATACTACTGTATTTAGCAGAAGAGAAACTTCACAAATTACTTATTTGGGGTCTCCCCAGGAAGTCTTTATAGTTCATTATCCCTGTCAAACAGAATAATGAAGCCAGTATAATCAGAAACTACACATATCAGCATTAAATGCGTACCAAGAAAGCTGTTGAGATATAGCTGCCAAAGCTTCTTGAAACAGCATTGAGATTGCAGCAGAAAATGCAAACAATAAAATAATCTTTCTCAAATGCCTCCCCTGCCACAAAACACATTGCATGAAGTCTCATGCAGAAGAAATAAAAGAACATACTGCATTGAATAGGCAATGCAGCACATATTTGAACAATATATTTTCACTCTATAATATCCAACACAAGTCTATAACAATTAATCATCTCTATGTCAAATTTGCAGTTTGTCAACCGTCATGAGTAACTTCACCATGACTTGTGTGCACTGCTGAGTGAGCACTTTGGTGCTTTTGCTGCCAAGTAGAATCTTGTTGCCAGTTTGTACATTCCCCATCTCAAGCAGCTGCTTTCTCAAGAACATTTTGCTTAAATCTGCCTTCTTGCCAATAAACCAGCACAATCCTGGTTTTAAATGCAAGTGACTATGTGTAAAGGTTTTGCTATTTGCATTTGGGCATTCATGTTTGTGATCCACTGAAATCTGAGGAACAGATTCACAGCTCTTACAGAAAATGCTTGTGCTAATCCTGTAGAGGAGGAACAACTCTAGGAGTACCCAAAGATCCTCAGGGGATAGAAGGGCTGTATCACTGAGGGAAGGAATATTGATGCATTTTGACTAGAACACAAGACAATTGCCTTTCCAGTCAATAATGATCTTGGCAGAATCAAGACCTTAACCCCAGATGTAGAACTGGAGCTGTCTTCCAATCTTCACCTTTTTCACAGTTTGTATGGGTGATTATTACTGTCCAAAGCAATGTAATAATTATCTTAATGTTTGTTTTTCTGTTGTTCTACATCCCTCAAAAAACTGTTCTTATGTTTATAATCAGTGGTTGTGCAGCACAGAACTCACCATCTTCTTTAAATGTCTGAAAGAAAATCCCCTAGGAGACTTGAGCAGAAGTGTCCTCTTAATGTTACTATTTTAAGATACAGTGCTGAAAAATGCTTGCACTGTTCAGTATCTGTTTCTAGAAGAACATGAAATTTGGATTGTGTTCAAGTGGTTTGTACTGGAATTCAATAACCTTTCTCCTTATTTTGCAAAGAACTCTCATTGCAAGAACTACCCTCCAGCTAGGAGAAATAACCTTTAAAATCCACCGTTTGTAATTAGAAAACCATATCCTTTGCTAAGCAAAAAAGCCCAACCAGAAAAACCCACATTGTGCCTCTAGAACCTTACATATAAAATTCCCAGACACCATCACTCTACAAGAAAGACTGGGGAGGGAAAAAAGTATAAAATATTAATTAATACAAATAGCTTGTTCATGCAGAAAATTCCCCTCCAGCCATACCACAGAGCTAACCAAATCTATGGATTTTAAAATTGTTTTAGTGTTATCTAAAGACCTTTCAGAGGATGATAGCAGTTTCTTTGAAGTTAACTGTATCCAGATTAGTAGTTTATCATCAAAGAAACAAGAACACAATTTTTTTTGGAGCAGCCAAGTATCTCATTGTTAACATACTTTTAAATTAATCCTTGCATTAGAAACTTTTATCTTCATAGGCATCACTTCTGCGACAGTTTCATCTTCTAGAAAATGCTGAATGTTTGTGAGAGAAGATGTTAGAAATTCAGCACTGAAGTTCTCCACATGACACTGAAGAAACCCATTTTTTACAGCTAGCAGGGAATGTACAACAGCACTAGGCCCGCTTTCCCATCTCAGACTAATCTCAGGTGATGAATTAACAGGTCCAGCCACAGATTTACAGTCAGAACCTGTTGCAAAAAGAAAACAAATTTGCATTAAAATTTTGCAGTGTACAGCAGATCAATTATGATGCAATTATTTCCGCCTCTATTGTCCAACTGATTTTCCAAAAGGTACCATAGAGTTATTATTCATAAAAGGCAGTGTTGCAAATACAGAACTTCAGAGCAAATTTCTAAGAATAGCACTTCAAAGTACAAAAATAAAGAGTACATATAAGGGCTAGTACCTCACTGTGACAAGAGAAAAGACAATGCAGAAGTATCACCATCTATTTAAAAAAATTGTTTCCTTGGCGCCGTGATGATGGATAACCAATTATTTTGCATAATTTTGCATACTTTTCCACTAAGTCATTAAATTCCAATTCAGAAAAACATTAAAGTCACTTTACACTCTGAGGAGAGCAGGTATTTTCTTGGAAAGGCTGAACTTCCTGACTTAGGAACCATAAACAGCAATGCAGCAAGATAGAGAGTATGATCACATATGCATTACTTGATTGGCAATAGACTTGAACATTAAAAACTCTGGCACTTTCTTGCTAACTTCCATATCTTCAATCAGTAAGAACAATTACAACATTCAGCCTAAAAAGTTCTAAAAACCATAATAAACTAAAGTAAACTAAATAAAAAATTTAAGGTAACCAGATTGCGGGGGGGATGGGGGGACAGTAACCAGTAACCATTTTTTGTATAAATCTCAAGTCATGTCATCACTATGATGGCTGACTTACAGAAATTACGACAAGAAGCACAAGTTATCACAGTAACAGAAAAAACAACCATTGAAAGGTGAAAGATACCCCAAGAAAGAAACTCAAGAAAAACCAACCGCATTATGTCAATTCATCATGCAACAGACACTGCCTAGAGCTACAGCAGCCTGACAACATAACTGATTTGCTTTCCTATTTGTACATTAATTGGGTTCCTCTTCCTGTATAGTGTGCAGGTTCATGGATGACCTGGCGCAGCAGCAGAGTCAGGACTTGTGCTCTTATCTAGTGGCACTAGTGTCAGGGTAGATGGACACGCTGTTGATTTGGGCCGACAAAGTCCAACAACAGGATGTACATGAGAATCTTCAGCCTCTGCTGTGAACCAGAATCTCTCCCTTTGTTACCTCAGGGAATAGAGATTTCCACAACACTGACAGCCATGTCTCCATCCTTTCATCTTTCCAATGTTTAAGAAGTGCTAAATCTCATATTCCCCTTCCCCACCAAAACCCACCCCAAAAACCAAGCAACCAACCAAAACCATACTGCAAGTATCAACTATCTTTTTAGGCTTAGTCCAGACAAAAGTGAATAAGCTACCAGCAGCGCAGGAGAAGAAGGGGCACTCTCCAGAGAGAAGAATAATGACCACTCGGTTCAGTGAATCTCTGCAACCGGTTTGGGAAACTTTGTTTCCCTCAAAAGGATCAATATACTTCCCACACATACAGATAAAGAAATAAGCAGTAGGTGCCCTAAGTATTTCTGCACCTGAAAAGAGTGCCTGCATCATTGCTGGAAGGATCTAAAGTACAGAAAAAGAGCAGAGGAAAAGAACACACATTCAGTCTCATCCTTGAGTCAATTTTAGTTATCTTGCAGATACCTGAAAGGGGCAGAGTCAAGGGAAGATGGAGTAAAAAATGTGTTACAAAATTTGGAAACTGCTGTGAACTGCTTTCACCTTCTAACAAGCAGGTTCAGCATGGTAAGATCTCAGTAAAAGCACAGCCCTCCCACAATACTTCTGCCATACTCGATGATCCCTCATTCTTTTGGTTTTGCTGCCAGGCAAGATCAGATAAAGTTGCAGTCCTGCATCCAGCCCTGCAGGGAATTGCACAGCTGCCATGTCGCCCTCAACTTAGTCCAGCTTTTAGCCACATTCTTTCCTTTTTGCACCTACTGCATTAAGAGTATAGTAGATTTTAAATGGTTATTTTCATCCAGAACATCTTGTAGACTGTAATTATAAGTTGAGAATTCCTGCATTGCATGGTTCCTCAGATTACTGGTTTCAATTGTTAATGCAGCACTTGAGAAAGTTTTATTAAAGGTCTTGAAGAGGGAGGTTGCTTTTATTGGGATATTATCGTACACATTTGCTCACCTGTTCTTTTAGTTGTATTTTGTTACTATTAACTCTTTTAAACAGTCTCTCTTGATCTGATTCTCAAGCTTTTTTCCAACTTTTTATCTTTTAGTTCTAATAGAAATGAATATGGGACACAGGGAGCAGCAGCAGAAGATTCCTGACAGAACAGAAATCACAGTGAAGTGAAAAGATCAGTGGAGAGAAGATGTACATTACAGAATAGGAGTGACCAGCAATGTATAAAAAACCAAAAAATGTGTTGTTGGCTCACCCATTTAGGTACCTGCCAGAAAGAGAAAGGAAGAGATATGAAGTGGAAGTATTTGGAGATTCCAATCATGCTATACCCTTTCCATCCACAAAATAATTAGACAGTGCACAAGCATCAGCTGAGAAGCATTATCATTATCAGAGGCTCCAGCTGTAGATACAAACAAGAGCAGGAAGGTGGCATGTTCATATTATTTACTCCCTCCAGCTTTTACAGAGGATATGGCAGATAACCAGAAGTCAATTTACCTGCTGTATGAACTGAAGGTCAGACATGAGGCCTCCCTGCTGGACCTTCTCCTAGCCTTCAGATGCTTGACTACAACATCATGCAACAGCTGCTCAGGCAGCAGCTGCTGGCAGTGGCTCAGCTCACCAGCAAATGTGTTCTTTAGCCAGGGGATCAGAGGTTGTACCACCTCTGAAGCTGAAGCATTGTCTGAACAAAAGCCATGCTGATAGAAGGCTGGAATAAGAAAATGGCAGCCAACAGCTGCTATTGCTATTTCCTTGGAAGGAACTGAACCAGAAGCAGGTGCATCAGGGATGTGCCCCAAAAACCCTGTAGTGCAACAGAGCTTACATCCAGCAATCCATGTAGAAGGTTGGCAGAGGGGAGCAAAGCAGACTGTGATATGAGCTGCCACACCAATACATCATGCCAAGGAAAACACCTCATCCATGAGAACTTGGTTTTTCTGGCAAAATGTGTATATATTGTGCTCATGCCCAAGAACAGCTCTGACAAGACACCGGTTGATCTAGCTGTGCAAATATTTGGCATGAAACTACACTCTTTGTATTAAGCTTAAAAAACCCAAAAACAATGAACGAACAAAACTCCCAAAAAAACAAAACAAAAAACCCCAACCCAAACCAAACTAAAAACAGTAATCTGTCTTTAAAGCTCATATTTCCTGACAGAGGAAATTTTTAAAGTTTTATTAAACCACATATTATAAGCCTGTTTAAACTGTGTGTGTCATTTAATCTAGAAAAACTGATATTGAAAAAAAGAAACATTCTTTCAAAAGAAGGTACATAAAGCAAAGTACTATTAGAATCATAACGAGTTCCATCTTCATGAAACAGTAACACAATGCAGTGTGTCCTGGTTCCACGCTGCCAGCAGCCAGGCCCCACACAGCCTCTTGCTCACCCCCCCACCAGTGGGATTGGGGAGAGAACTGGAAGGGTAAAAGCCAGAAAACTCGTGGCTTAACACAAAGATAGTTTAATACAGAGAACAAAATCTAAGAACATAGCCCCATACCACTCAATATGAAGACAATTAATTCTACCCCAGCCACCAGCACATAATGCTGCTTACTTAATTTTCAAAAAAGCAAACTAATGACCAGAATTCAAAGCAATGCACCTTTTTACCCACATGAGCATACACAGTTCCATTTATTTATTCTTCCTTTTTAATGTATGGCAATAAAGAAAGAAATCAGAGTTCTAAACTAGCATAAAAGGGATGCTAGTCTAACATAAAACTATGTTTGCATTTTTATTTACTTAGAACAAATGTTTCCAGCTGCAATTTTAACACACTGAATTGTTAGTTCTTACCAACAGTTCTGTTGCACAGATACTGTCGAACACCAATATTTCCCAGTTGGTTTGGTATCACTTGGTTGACCTGTAAGCATATTTCTGTGTCTTCTCCTCTGATGTCAATTTCACCATTAACACCAAATACTTGAAAAACCACAACAGACATCTGTCAACAAAATCCAGATAAAACAATATAAGATTATAAAATCAATTTACAGTGATTATTGTTTGTAAGGTATGTCTAAACCTTTTCCATCACAAAAGGAAAACAACCCTTTGTATTGAAAACCCTTGCTCACAGAGAAGCAAAAAGTTCTCATTTTCTTATTCTTTTTGTACACATTGCCTTCATAATGGATTGCTCAACAGCCTGTCCAAAGACAGACACTTGTATTTATACCCCACTCATGCCAATTCAGAACTGCCTAGAAAAGCCATGGAAGTGTGACAGAGTTCCTTACTGACAGAGAAGCACATAACCTCTGTGATACCTGACATATCAGGTATCTGACATTACCTACAACTGAATTCAACTTTATGCATATCATAGGCACAACCAAGCACTTGCAGTGCTGAATCAAACCAGGTTAAAAAGCTAGGATAGGCTACTAAACTTTGGCTATCTGTATGGTAGTCGGCTTTTTTCTCTATTTACTGGGTTGCAGTATTTTTAAAAAATAAGTAGAAACCTGTTTAAAGTCAGCTTTGGTATCAGAAGATATGTATGCATTGTCATTACTAATATTTTGGGTTCATTTTTCTAATGACTCAAAAAATCACCTCTAAAAGGGGACATTTTAGTTGTGCTTTAAGGTTTAATTTACAGAACCATGTATTCTAATGGAATACAATAACATTACCATTTCTTCCCTAGTCTCATGGGCATTTTCTGAAGCAGCACTCATGGCATCTGGAGATGACCCATCACAATTCTCCATCACTGTGCCTCCTTCGTGGACATTTTCTGATGGGCTTTGATAGTTTGTGGCTGTAATACCTTCCACATACACAACAGAAAAAAATGCAAAGTTAGCACAGCATAATCTTAATCACGCCTACATTAAGAATAAAGTCAGTGTCTGTTAGTGAATGCACACATTAACTCATTTTTTCATATGAGTGGAGTGGCTTATTAAACAAATATTTATGATTGAACTGCCAAATCCATTCCTCTTACATAGAGTTCCAAGTTCTAGATACTAACCAAAAGTAAAGCAGGATATAGTGACAAAAGCAATACAGCACTCTACATGCATTGTTAAAAAAAACCTGTGAAGGCATTTTTTAGTCTTCCAAATCAAATAATACAAATGTGAGCCAGCCGGGAAAAAAAATTCCAAGTTCTGTATCTAAAATACTGCACAGTGCCTTTAGAGCAGATGCTTGTATGTTTAGAGAATTAAGCTACATATATTTTCATTAGAGCAGTCATAATCATGATAGTGTTTCCTTGACAACTGGAAGGCATAGATACTTAACCTGCAGTTAAATATTGTTTAACAAGCTAAAAAGACATATAAAGGTTATTTAAAATGGAAAATGTATTTCACAGCATACTCCCACATAAGCACATGCAGGAATACTCCTACAATTCAAATATATAACAGGCTTGCAAGTGAAGCAGTCTTCTCATTATTGCTCTAGACTGAAGAGAAATCCTACAGAAAAAAATCAGTCTTATGCAAATTAGAATTATCAGAAAAGAGGTAGCAATAAAGTCTACTTTCTCTATTTCTTGACATGGGAAAATTATTTCATCAGTATATACACAGATGAGCAAAAATTGGACAAATACCTGCTATTAGACAGTCAATACTAGGGAAATATTCTTTGAGGGATGAGCTGCAAGGAGACCACCAAACTTATCTGACTGGTAATTAGGATGGTGAGCGTTAGTGAAAACTCGTTTCTTTTTCATCCACTTCTAAAATGAAAGCTTCTTTACCACTTCAAGTGTAACACTGATTCAGGCTCCAACCTGTAAGTACTGCAGTCAAAGCAGTTGCTTTCAAGCATAGCAAGGAATAAGTTCTGCCTAATTCAGATTTGCAACACAGCACTTGAATGCTCTGACTTTCCTTACGACAGGAAAATTAAGCAGTGTTAAAATTAAATAGTGCTGCTGAAGTAGTACATGTTATTGCTTTCCCCTGAAATTATATATGCTGAATACACTTGAAATTACTGGTGAAGGTAACGGAAATAGTCTTGTAAAGTATGCAGGATTTGCTGGACTAGAATAATTTTGAGCATGACTTTAATAGCAAACAACATTTTCATGTATTGCTTAAAAATATTTTATTAGACCTGCTTACCTTTCTCCAGAAAGCTTTGACTATCACTTCCATCACTCTCTATCAAATGATCCTCTAGCATCATACTATCAATAGAGATGGTATCCAGAGAGACTTGTGACGGACTTCTCTTCATATTTTTGTAAGAAACAGAGAATGCAGGGAGGTTGGACGAGCAGCGTTCCTTAGGCTTAGCACTTTTAAAATATAAAGATATGAAGAAATTATTATTTAAATTAAATAATACATAGAAGTTACTTTAAAAATTCCTCTAAACCAAGCAAGACATAAATGGAAGTCTGATTATTCAATGATCCTTTGACAAGAAGAGGTAAATGTAGAAACATCATATATTCATCTAGGTATTTATGTCAATACTTCTCTCAATACATATTTTCTAACATTTAGACTAAAAGTAAATAGTTTAAATCAATTAACTAACACTTCATTTTAACTTTCACTGAATGCTGGATACTGCATAACTTTTTACATGCTTTAAAAATTTTCATCTGCTAGAACACAGAATCACAGAACAGCCTGAGTTGAAAGGACCACAGAGTTCAACTCTTAAGATGTTCCCTTCCTGACTGTTGAAAGTACTAGAAGTCTGTAGCCAACAAGATTTCTAAATATTTTCAAAGAGCAGAAAAACTGTTTTAGTATTAATTTTCTATACCTTGAAGAAGACTGGGATGAAAACATTTTAACTGAAGCCACTTTGTCTTTGTTGATTTCAAGTTCTTCAGATTCTAAGGCAGTTTCTGTTTCCAAGTCAGTGACTTGGTTAGGACAGCCTTCAGTTGTGCCTTCCTGTTCATTTAACTTATTTGAGAATATGTTTCTGTCATCCTCCTTATCAATGAAAAATTCAGTAGAATCTTCTCTCTTATTTAGAATGGACACCAAATCCCTAGGATTCAAACTACTTTTCTCACTTAGAGGTCCACAGACCTCTTCTGAATCACTTCTACTAAAAAGTCCACTGCTTCCTCCTTCACTTGTATCTCCCAAACCTTTATCTGATGCATCATCGGAAAATGACATTGCTTTCTGAAAATCCATATTACTGTCTGATTTAAACAAAAGAGGATCTATTAAAATTCCTTTATTAACTTCAGCATTCAGAGGCTTGCAGTCATTTACATAACCAAAATTAGTAATACTGGCTTCCACTATCTTACTACCAACTAATTTACTCTCTGAAGTAAGAGCTTCCCCATTTCCCACAGGGGAGAGTTCTGATGCCATGGGACTTTCTTTTTCCTCAACAGAAGATTTACAAGAGTTTCCCTGAGTCACTGGATGGAGCAGTAAGGCTACTTCTGCACTTTTCAGTAGAATCCCAATGCAGACATCTGTTTGCTTTGCAGGTTTTCCTGTCACTGCCTCTACGTCCTTCCTTAAGTTTTCCAGGAGCAATACAAGAGATTCATGGAGAAACAGCAAAAAAAGATACTGGTAGTGATTGATCTGCACGCTTACATGTTTTTGAACATGGACAAGAACATGTACATCTGCATCAGAGGAAGAGCTTTCAGAAAGCACTCCTGAAGCCTCAGACATTTGAATGCCATTGGTCGAGGGCTCTGTCTCACTGCTGTAATACTCCTTGAGAAGTTTCTTACGCTGCAATCTATTAGAGAGATCACTAGATTCACTTTTTGGAATGTTCAAGGCTGTCTGATTACGGGATACAAGCTCTTTTTGTGACTTTGCAAATCTTACTGGCTGGCAAATCCAAAGTGAAAGCGGGAAGGAGTCCACAAAGCTTACTGGCCGGCCTTTCCCACTTTTCGTTCCTTCGTAATCTATCCAAAACTGGGAAAAATGCATGGCCCAAACATCAGTAGCTGCAGATGTCTTTAGTGCACATTTATTCAATTCTGGAATGACATAACCTTTATAAACATCATGCATTTTGGTATCTTGTTCATGAGCATGTCTCTGGAAGATTGGATGTAAAAGATTAAAATTTTTGGGGGACTTAGGAAAAGTGGTGAAATTTCTGCTAAAAAATTCGGAGTCCTTGAAGTTCTGAAACAAAGCTTCTAGGTCAGAGTGTCTGCAGTTTGGTGAGCATCTGGTATTCGTAGCAATCATCTCTGAACTTTGAATGGAAAGTGCACGAGGTTGATCTTTATGAATTTCAGGTTTGTTTTCGAACGGGATGATGATCTGCAAGGGAGAAATACATTTTTTCTAGTTAAAAATATGTAGATTAACAAGGTATACAATTAAAGAAACAAAATAATAGTCATGACAGCTGATACAAAGGATTATAATTACAGTTTTATGAGAAATCAAATACAGTGAAACAGAACAGGGATAAGTCAGGCTCACAGACTATGATTTATGTTCTCTCTCATTTTTGAGTAGAATGCTGTGGCATCAATATTTGTACAAAAACATAAGGGTCTCAGGCTTTTCATAAATATTTGTACAAAAACATAAGGGTCTCAGGCTTTTCTTATCTGAAGGTCTTAAATTTAGTTTAGTTATATTAGGCTGAAGTGGCTCATTCCCTCAACTCAAGAGCAGCTTGGTAGAACATTTCTTAAAGTGTTTCCAAAATTTACAGCTTTGAGAAAGAGAGAATGATAATTTGGAGTTCAATCTGGCATGTCAGATAGGGTTTTTTACCATACAGTATTTTATTTCTTTGCTAGGATACAAGCAAACAGTTAGATGTACCAATGCAGCTAATATTCTTAACATTGAAGAATACAGATCAGGTATTTTTGACAATTATCTGATAATCATAATACATTTGTTTCACCAGAAAAATAATAATATACCTCAACTCCTAAAGAACAAAAAATAGTTCAGCACACTGTAATTAACTTGCATATTTTCAGTGCACATCTTAAAGCAAACTTATTTTATGCCAAATCCTGAATCTTAAACTGTTAACATGAACCTTGGCCACTCTAGTTTTGCTGTTATCAGTGACACTGCCTTCTATCACAATATCTCCATTCTGAATCTAGAAAGTAGGAGTAAAAAATCATCCCAAAAGACACAAAGATGGGGGTCTTTGTATTTAAATGAAAGCTTCTTCATTTAAATATAAGGACTCAGGAAAAAAAAACTAAATAAATTAATTAACCATACGATATGTAACCATTAATTCATCATTTGCTTGAATAAAAATAATGCTGTTAATACAGGGTGACATAATTATTATGAATCAAGGTTTGAGGGATGTAAGAATACTTTTATCCTTTCATAGTTTAGTAGGCTATTCCCATATAATAATTCAATATTAGATTAATCTATATTTGCAGATTTACAGTTGTTTGCTCTTAATAACTGTTTCTATTCAGTAGAAACCGTGTCCTTGTAAAGTTCCATTAAGGATGTAGCAAGAGCTTAGAAAGATAACCATTTCTCCATATGCTGACTTTTTAGAGTCCTTGAAACCTCTCCTGTGGGCACCACTGAAGAGACTAATTTTGTTCACCTCTTAACCTTGGAAACCATAAAATGAAACACTCAATGCAAACACGGGATATGTGGGAAATTTATCTGCTCAATAATCCTTTTTTTACAAGGAAGGAGAAGAAAAGGGAAGCAAAAATTTGATGTTCAGCTGGATTTACAAGCACCACTCCTCTGGAATAAGCATACAGAGAACTCATGTACCTGAACTACACCAACAACCAGCATGAAACAGAAAATGGTGAGAATGGGTTTTGGAGAAGGAAATAAACCTTCAGATGAACTGCTTTCTTTACTCTAGAGCATTCACCAAAAAAGACAAAAGAGCTTTGATAGAATACAACCAGAGGAACAAGGGAGGACCCTTGCATTGATATAGAGTACAAATATTAATTTTTCACTTCTTTTTTTACTTTAGTGCTCAATTTCTTTTTAGCTCTGCTATGTCAAGTTCCCTGACAAACAGGGAAATAATTCGTTAGCATTCCCACTCAGGTCTTGAAGACAAAACCAAAATATCCAAACCAAAATACCAGGACACAGATGAAGAAGAACAGGAAACAAGATGTCTGTCTTCAAACAATCATATTCTGCAGAGTTTTTTAGAGAAATGTTTTTTCATTCATGTAGGTATTTGTAAGAGAATAAAAAAATATTCTTCCAAGAAACCAAAAAACACCTACTCAATGACAGCGTACCTTTATCATTAGTCCATCCACTCTCACATCAACATGTTCATCTGATTTTGAATTGTCGTTTAACTTGTACATGGCCATGAACTGAATAAGACTCTGTTTCAAATCCAACACAAACTGGTTTAGCCAAAGAAGACTTCTCTGATCCAGAGTGAACTGTAAAGCATTCAGCTGGCCATACAAATTTGGACATGGAACTAAAAGAGAAAAAAAAAAGAAACCACGAGAATAAATAAAATGTTTATGGGTTGGGTTATCTTTCGTTTTTAAATGATTGCAAACGTACATTCTCACCAGTACTTTTCATCAGAGAAAGAACAGAAACCCAGTCTTTAGTCTCAAGGAAGAATTAATTGTTAGGGGATACCTGAAGTGATGCTTCTTTCTCTCACTCCAAGAAAGTAACTGAATTTTTGAGTGTAAAAAAACTAAGACTAGAATTAAGTCTGAAGAAATGGGGAGAATATTCTCATTACAGAGGAAAGTAAAGAGGGAAGACCATGGAAATTTGCTGTCCTCAAGTTCCATCCCCAAGAAATCCACTAACATTTCTGTATATAAAACAAGGCCAGCCACAGAACATATTCCTACAAATAACTCCAGCAGCTCTTCATTGCATTTTAGGCATTGTTGCAATAGTTTGAGTTCTTTTACGTAGTCAGACAGTGAAATTGCAGAAACATTATGTGGATGTTGGAGAATGAATAATTCATGTGCCAGTAAAAATGCTGCAAGTGTTTTCAGACTGAACAACTATGTTTATAAAAACCAGTATTAATAGGAGTTTGCAAGAGCAAGCACTGTGGAAATGGAGCAGTCTTGTGCTCTGTCCATTTTAGAAAGCCATTACCTATTTCCAAGCTTTAAGCTTCACAAAGGTGAAAGTAACACACAAAATTTATGCATCAGTTAAAAAAGGAAAAAGTCTTACTAGGAAAGTCCTTTCCATCTGGGTAGTAATATTCAGTGAATTCAATATGAATGGCTGGCATTTCTGGTGGAAGATAAAGTGACTTTTTATTGCAAGAGATCAGAGCTTTAGGGGAAGAACGACACTGGTCTGCTGTTGAAACCTGTAAATCATAAAAGATTATTTCATTAACATGTTACATTTTTATGAATGATTAAGCATTTATAGTTGCATGGTGCTGTCCTAGCAAGGTAACATTCCACTGCTCTTGTGTTAGGCCCTCAAGCAACACACACAACACAAAGTGCTGACCAACAGTGACAAACACTTAACTGCCCTGAAGCAGAAATGACTTGCACAGAAGAGTTTCACAAGAAAACTCTTTTAAAAGTACCAAATCCCCTTCCTTCATACAAGGCAAGAGGCAGCAGGTCACTTTCAAAGGTGTCCAGCAGAAGTCTAGAATGATCTGATTCTTTATTGCAAATACTACAGCTCCTGTTTAAGCATTTATGCTTGGATGGAGTGTATTTCCATACAGCCTGGTCTAGATAAGGGATAGATAAGTTAGATAAGTTTATTACACACATTAGGTAGCTTTTGTATTGTCATAACAACAAATTCCAGTACACAGGCTGACTCTCAAACTTTGTGTGAAGCAATGTGTTCAGCATGCACCTGGCAGAGATGCGTATGCTTGGGTATGCCTGAAGGTCTGCTTCACAGGAGAATCAAGATGTTATGGAACAGTAATCTCCATTTCTGTTTCCTTACAATGTAAATTATAAAACAAATAAGAAATCAACATTTGATATATATTTGACCTTAAATTTCATTGAATGCATCCTAGTTTAAAAATTATGTTGACAAAACAAAGCTCTTCCATTTGACAGTTAGTAGGTCAAACTGTTAATTTGAAATTACCCAATGTATTAATATTGAATATATGATGATGTCTGCTAGAATTTCTCTGGAAATAATCAATACATGACCTTTATAAGCCTGCTTCACTTTATGTAGCTGTTTTCAAGAGGCAAACATATCTGCATTAACAGACACAAAAACTCAAGTAAAATGATCTATTTAGAAAAACAGATTTTAGGAAATTGCATAGAAATAATGACAATTTAAAAACTGAAAATGTGTTTGTGTAGAGAGGAGGAGACAAGAGCAGAAGGCAAATGGAAACATGAACAGTACAAAACAATAGTATAAAATCACTTCAGATCCACATGAAGGCTCCCAGCAGCAATCTGCAATCTCCCACAACATCAGTAGTGATATGGCAGAAAAGTGTTGGAAATTGGAAAAGGAGCAAGCAGAAATCACAGTGACAAAGGACACACACTAAACATTTTGTTAGGACCTGAAATTTAAGAGTAGATCCTCACATATCACTACAATTCTGCCTAATGGAGACACATTCTTTCTCTATTTCACTTGCCTCAGAACAGTCAATCTGGACCACAACCAGCAACTAAAACTACTCATTCTAACAAAGGGGAGGGGGATGGAAATGGTAAAAGTGTCTGCTCAATATATCATTGGAAAGGGAGTGGCTGGAATAAGATTTTAAAAATTTAATAAAACCTCTTAACAGTTTTAATGTACTTTGAAAAATATAACAATTAGAAAAGCATAATATACAAAACCACATATTAAAATATTAGGCATATAAGATAGTACAATGGAAAGATTACATTTAAATTCCAAATTCATAATTTGGAGAACAACAGAACTTAGATCCAACACTTAATTGGGATAGGATCACAATTTTAACGAAGCAGAAGCAGGTTCATAAAGGTGTATCCCAATAATGAATGGAAAGTCTCATTAATTTCAATGGGCTTCACAGTGTCCCTTAAAAGCCACAGTTACATAACAGTAAGGGTGGAGTTGCCCCATTTCTACTAATTTAAATAAATGTACCTGATATATATTGAAATCTGCAAGTCTAACCACAATAGGACTAGACATCAGTTTGCCCTTTGGTTGTTGGGAAGATACAGAGGAAGCCCTAGATGTTCCTTTTGGTATCTGTTCTTTGCCTGTAAGAAAGAATAGTGATGGAATCATTGAGAAGAACAGTGTATTTTTGGTAGTTTTAATATTTCATGGAAGTAGAGAATTAGTGATGCAAACAAAATACCTGTTTGAAGGTTCTGAGGAGATACAGCAGGTGGTGATTTGGGAGGAGAATCTGTGACCTGATCCTTCACAGCCTGCTTAAGCAATTCAACATTGCTTTTGAATTCATTTAATAATTCTTTCGCCCATCCACTTCTGGTTTTAGTGGCATCACTATAATGCATCCAGTGATCACAGCTGTCTCCTGCAAATAAGAGAAATGAGAAAAATATTAGTCATTTGAAAATTTGCTTTTAACAAGATAACAAGTTTCCACTATTTCACAAGTATTCTTTGAACTATAAAGCTCATTGCATGCTGTAATTATAGAACAACAGCAGTCATACCAGACGTTAAAACAGAAGTTATATATTCCATATACATTCCATATTCCAAGTCTCAGCACTTCACAAAATCACTCAGAATATAGCACTGCCAGCTGCCTTATAACACCACTAACACTCAAAACATCATTGAGTATTTTCAGTTCAGAGAAATCTTACGACACATTAATGTCATATGTGAGAACATGCAAAAAAATGTTCAATTGAAAAAAAAAGTGAGAGCAAGTAACAGAACGATGTTCTCATGCTCACTTTTTCCAAGCTTATCTTTCCTGCCAGAACTGTGTCCTAAGAAGTTCCTGGTCCCTTTCCAGAAATGTATTCTGTCTTGGTTCTCTAGCACCTTTATGGCACACAAACAACAAGGTAAGTTCAAGAAGTGCTGCAGCACACACAGCCTTCAAAATCAATCCCACTGGAAATTCTTTTGTTCCTGCTTTCAATTCCAACATGTTTCTGTTGGTCAAGCACTCAAACCTCTGAAAGAAATCATGACATCTTCAAGTAGTCCCTGTAAAGACATTCTACTAACCTGTTCAATAATAAAGATGCAATAACAAATAACTTCTATCAGCTGGTACATCACTCTTTAAATACTACCATGTGAAAATTTACTTTATTTGGGACTTAATGAGTTTTTGGATACTTATACTGGGGATAAGCAAATATGTTTGCTATTAAAATAGAAAAATTATTTTGGGAAAAAAAAAGTGATTTTAAGTCTAAATGCAAATATTGCAGCATTAAATAAACTTTTAGGCTGCCGCCTATCACAAGAGATGACATTTTTCCCCACCCTTCTTCTTTGTTATCTTTGTCAGTTATTATCATTTTTATAGCTAAGGAAGAAGATAAAGGAACAGGGAAAAAAACAGAAAGGGAACAAAATGACAAAGATGCATTAGACTGAAGCCCATGACACTGGGATTCTCCAAAACAGGGCTAGCAGCATGGGGTTACTCCAAGCACAGGCACACAGATCTGAAGGACCTACAGGACTTTGTTAGCAACACCACAGGGAAAGCTCTAACAGCCCTTCTGAGAAGCCACTTTGGGCAACTGCCTCTCTGAAGTACATGAACACTAACACATGCAGCAGCATGGGGGGCAGGGCAACCACACCCCTGTATGCAGCTGCATGGCTGTGAGCTCATTAGGATCACAGACACGTGGCAAGACAGCACATACAACTGAAATGCTGCAGGGGATGAACATGGGCTGTTGGGGAGCACAAGAGGGCAGGCAGGGCAAGACCAGTGGGAACAGATGGAGCTCAACCTTGGGATGGACCACCAGTCAACTGAGTGTTTACAGGATGGGAGCAGAGGACAGACTAACATGAATGATGACCTTGTGGATTTCTGCTCCAGACCATCTGAGTAGGAAGATGATCAGATCCTGTTTTGTTGTCACAGGCTCTGTAATGTATCCTCTTTTAAAATGTTTATATTTCTACTAGAAATTATTTATGAGAAATATTTTATTTGTAAGAAAAACTTCTTTGGAAATTGCTAAATTTTTTTAATAACACTGCTTAACAAAAATCTACACAATTGAGCCTCTACACACTGAGGTTGTTGTTCAGCAAAATAATGTAAAATACAAAACACTTTTTGGAAATGGACAAAAATTACAGTTTTCTATATATGAAAAAATCTAACAGATTGATTCTTGCTAATATCCAATTACTGAATTCTCAATATGCCATACTGCCTTCCTCTGTCAATACAAAATTCTCTTCCTGTCAGAAATCTGTAAACACTGTTTTGTTGACCAAATAAAACAGTGAAAAGCATTTGGTCTAAAACAGCTCATTCAAAGAAATTAAATTGGTTCCCAGATTGTTGCTTTTGTTGCTTGCTTTTGCATATGGAAGGAAGTAAAAAGGTGCATTTCAAATGGTTTGAGCATGATTATCCAAGTTGTATACATGTATGCACAATTTTTTTTAACTTTCAGACAAGATAGCCACAGTCACAGGTAATTCATAAAGCGCTTGCTTTCATACCTGCTTTGTGAAATGGATAATAGTCCACTGTTAAATAGCTGAAGGAAAGCTGCATGGCCCCTCCTGTAACACGTCTGTTTGGGTCTGTAAAACAAAACAATGCTTGGCCCTGCAGACATTGCATTTAGCATGTTAGTTCTCATGCTGCTATAATCCTTTAAACACCTAAGACCTACTTTCTTCCCTTTACTGTCTCTCATTATCTTCCCTCAAAATTTTCATTCAGATAGTCTTCACTGGTTTCTAAAGATCAGCTTGCAGAATGCTGTACTCAGTCACTACTTACAAATTGTGTGCTGTTTTCAATGCTACTAAAAAGACAACTTGAAAACACATTATTGCAGTTTTTTTTCTGAAACACAACTTTTTACACTGAATATATTATTATGATCAGTCTTTGAAGTCAACATTTACTTTCAAGAATACTATATAATTTTATTTGAAAAATATTGCAGTGAAGGGGTCTTCTGAGTATCTTCTCTTCTGACTTTTTCCACTGTTGAATTTAAACTCCAAAAATAAAGGACCAATAAGATCTTACTAGAAGTGACAAATTCAATGCAGTAGATACACTGCATGGAAGGAAATACGTCTCCAGCCAGCGAACCTTATGCTCTGCTGTAATGAAAGTGTCTTTCCTAACCAAGGAGATGCATTTTTGTTAAACCCTACATTTTTCATATTCTTCTTCAGCAGATCTTGTGTTTCCATAAATTTTTCACTGACTAGTAATATAGTAGACCTTGCATGTTTCCATAAAATTTTCACTGACTAGATATACAGTAATATCTCACTTCCTATGATCACGTTGGCCCTTATTTGCCTTCTTTTTTTTCTGATTCTAAATGTGACCATATGCAATAGGCTTTTGTTAAAAAGAAGCAGTACAAGATTTATACACAAAACTTTAAGGTCACAGGACACTTGTTCCATTCTTTCCATGTGCTGCAGACCATATCAAATTAGTCTAAATTAGTAACACAAAGAGGACTGCTCTTTTATTAGTTTGCATTTATAAGAGTATTAAAGAAACAGATTGTATAGTGACCCCTTCAAGCCACAAAAATGTTGCCACTGCATTCTTCATAACCCAGTTAACTTATAAAAGAAAAAAACCCAGAAGTAACAATCAGACTGACAGAATAAGTTTCTAGAAGACAGAAAAAGCACATAAGCTACTAGCATTCTTAGGTTTTGCACTTATTCTAAAATAATTACATTTATTAATGAAATGCTGTCCTAACAGAACCACTTAAATAGCTTTACATGAGTCCATAGACACTGGAGACAATTCTAACTATTCCTCTAAACTTAAGTCTGTTGTCTTTATTGTATTATTATTTTCTCATTATTGTATTCCTCAAAATGTCTCCCCTGATGATGATTATGATTCATAGACATGCAACTTTAAAAAAAATTACCTTTTTCTTTAGAATGGATATCATCACATATATGTAGGTCCAAGTGGGAAATTACTAAGTGATAAGAAGTTTCCTTAACATCAAATTCATTAAACAATTTTACTATTGCATCGTTTTGATCAGGTGCTGCTGTTGTCTGGTGTGCTTTCACCTGCTGGGAGCTGGGTGCAGGGGCAGAGCTCTGAAAAAATATTTAGTCAATCACATGAATTTATAATGTTTATTGTTTCTTTCAAGCATAAGTATCTCTCTCCTTACACAAAACAGGCATTTGAAACAAAGAAAAATCTGCACAACATGCATTCCCCCTTGGATCATTACTGAGATTGAAGTTTAGTGTTTTAGAATAAAGCTAAGTTGAGGTAATGGATGTGTGCACAGTACTGCACTGCCAGGGCACCCCCCATTCTCCCCATTCCTCACACTTCCTTATAGCCCTGTCACTCACAGCACTGGTATCTTCCTAACTTTTGTTGCAAGCTGTTCAGGGAACTAAACCAACAGTGGTCTCCTTTCTGCTAAATTAGTTCCTCAAGCTACATCATGACAGGGTCAAACATAAGTCAGCGCCAGTGTCAGAGAACAGGTGAAATGCAAGTACAGGGCACTGAAGAATCAGAACCTCCCTGCTCAAGAGCAGGTAACCATTTCACTGCTGTGGCTAAACCTTCACATCACTGCATAAGGCATCAAAGCCAGCAAAAGGACTGAACTCTCTGCTACAGTACACTGGCTTTATTCTAAGAGATTCTCTACAACTGACTATACTTAGTAATCAATCATGTTTTATTTTATAGCACTTATCTTCTATAAGTGTACTTGTCCTGCTTCTTCACAGACAAGAAGAGGTGCCTGCCCTCAACACTCACAAAGCCCAGCTGGTCTAGCCTGCTCTATGTGCTGAAGAACACCAAGATTTACATGCAGCATCAACAGCACAGATATGGCAGCAGAAATATATTCAAAGTAGAATTGGTTTTCACTATATATTCCAACAAGGGCTGCATAAAGGTAAGCTCTTAATAAAAGCTAATTTTTCAGTACCATGAGAACAAACTGGACAAGCATTTTAAATTATTATAGTAAACATATCTACCCACATATTAAGGTTACTTTAATGTGTCTTAATTATTTAAATTCATAGCCGTAAAATATTTGGAGAAAAATATTACTAAACAGTCATTAATGAGGTAAGTAAATATAGAAGTCTAAATACTCTCTACATGGATAAAGAAATAGAACTACTTTTATTTTCTGCAGTTAACATCAATACAAAAATATCTTGCAAAATGAAGGCTATTTAAAACTATGATTCCCAGTATAATTTAAGATAGACGGCTGAATGAAAATGAGTAACTGAACATTCTCTAAAATAAATTAACACAACTAACCACACTCTGTTGTACTGTAGAACACCTGAGAATGATGCAGTGAAACAATCAATTCTCATACCTGGGCTGTTTCAGAAGCCAAGCTTTTCCTCTGTTCTGCTGATTTCTCTATGGCTTCACTAAGAGATTTGGCATACTGCACCATGGCTTTCAATTGGGAATCAGTCAAAACCCAAAGCAAATCATCCAGAATCAGGACCAGTTTGGATGCCACAACATTACAGTCTTTTAACTGTAAAATAAAAATGTAAAGAAGTTGAACTAAGTATTTATATTTCTTACATTATATTAAATATGTGGGGTAAAGAAAAGCTTCATGCAAAAAGCAATAACAAATTTACTTTTTTTTATTTTAAATCTTATTTCTCTTACTAATTAAGAAGCACCTAAGACACAGTATATTTATGCTTCACTCTATGTATTTGGCATGCATAAGATGTTAAACTGCTGCATTTCTCTAAATGTAAGCAGTGTAAATATTACCAGAATCTAGAAAGATAAAACAATGAGAATCATCATGAACAAAGCTCTGCAGATCAAACCATTTTATTAATGGGACCTATATAAGGTCTTCATTTTCAAAACCTGCCTGAGTATTTCTTGTAAAATCTAGAGTCTTACCAGTTACATATTACTATAAATTTAGTTCAGGTAATTCCACATTCAATATGGCCTGAATTTAAAATCTTTACTATGTACATGTATGAATTAAGAGCATGAGTTACAGATTAAAAAATAAAATAAGACTTCAAACTTTTCAAGTAGACCCTTCTTTTAAGCGTGACCCTGATTTTTGATTGGTTAGTAATCAGTCGAACTGGAGCACTCATTATTTCATGCTTAGAACTCTGGATTGCATCAGCTTCTATTCTGATCATCTGCCAGTTGATTTCTTTAAAAGTCAAGACCTTTGAAGACAGAAAAAAAAGAGAAAAACACCTTGATGCAATATGACAGTTACTTGCACCTAGCCCTGTGCATGTGTATGTATACATCTGTACATATGTACACAAAAACTCCCATTAGCCATACAGACAGAACAAATACAACTCACTTGTATTCCTGACACCTAAAGGTGTCAGGAAGCCCACACCCTACTTGTCACAGAAACATTAAGCTACTTCCAAGCAGGCTAAGGTAACAAGCAGCATTTAAAATATTCAGAAGAAAATAAAGGTCACAGCTATGCATACTAGGCTGCTTTTGGGAGAGGAAAAAAAGTATTGTTTAGTTTAGTTTCAAAATGTTAAATAAGAAAAGGGCAGGGGAGGAAGCAAAGCAACAGGATAGGAGAGGTTTTTTTTGGAGTGTTTTATTTCAATTAAAAGAGAAAGTTAAACATTGAGCACACTGCACACCATGCAGACCCCACAAGCTCTGAATCCACTACGTGGATTTCTAGAAGATACAGCAAGCAAATGTTAGAATAATGACGACACAAGAGCATCAAGTACAGCTGGACACTGAAAATCAAATATGGAAAAATTAGCAACTGTCCAGCAGGAACATCATGGAGAACATCAAATGAACAGGACATCAATAGGGAAAACCAGTAATGCTAGTTTACCTAAAACTCCTTCCTGCATGATTTGGATGATGGGATCAAGTTCCCTCTGTAAGTTCACAGACAACACTAAGCTGGGAAAATGTTGATCTGCTGGAGGGTAGGAATGTGCTGAAGAGGGATCTGGACAGTTTGGGTTGATGGGCCAAGGGCAATGTTATGATGTACAACAAGGCCAGGTGCCAGGTCCTGCACCTGGGTCACAACAACTGCAGACAACACCACAGGCTGGGGGCAGAGTGATTGTTCAGTGCTGGGCTGCTTATTTCAGCACAGACATGGAGGTGGCTGGAGCACGCCCAGAGAAGGTGAAGGGTCTGGAGCACAAGTCTTATGAGGAGCATCTGAGGGAGACAGGCATGCTTAGCCTGGAGGAAAGGAGACTCAGAAGTGACCTTACTGCTCTCTACAACTGCCTGAAGGGAGATTGCAGAAAGATCAGGGCTGGTCTCTTCTCCTAGGCAGGAGACAAGACTAGCAACAGGACAACAGGAAATGGCCACAAGCTGCACAACAGGAGGTTAAAGTAGGGACATGAGGAAGAATTTAGTCACTGGAAGGGTGGTTAAGCATTGGAATGGGCTGCCTAGGGAAGTGTTAAGAGTCACCATCCCTGGAGAGTTTCAAGAAATGACTGGACATGGCATTTAGTGTTATGGTTTAGTGGGCATGGCGACATTTGGTCAAAAGTTGGACTCAATGATCTTGCAGCTCCTTTCCAACCATAACGATTCCATGATTCTATGATTACTCTCTGAAGAAACAAGGATCAGCCATGAGTAAAGAGCAAGACAGAAGAATTGGTTTGGTATCTGACTCATTCTCCTCTTGTCAATTTGAAAACTTTGCAGCATATGTCCTGAGAAGATATGCAGAGACTTAAGTAAAACATACCCAGGTGTCTGGAAAGGAGGTACACTCCATCAAATGAGCAAGATGAAAAGTGCAGTGCAAAGCATCCTGAAACACTTTTTGTAGAAAAGCAGAGTACACATCCTCCTCATACAGGAGATGCAGTGTAATCAAAAGCTTCTAAAAGTATTCTAAGGAGATTCCTTATTATATTAAGAATGTAGCTACAGTGCAAAGCTAAACGATTATGCCTTAAATATATGGTTCAGCACATGGTATCTTCAAAGTACAGCACTTGTTTTAGTTTTTCACCTTTTCATGCAATTTTTCACCTTTTCATGCTGCTAACAAGCCATTCACTGTAATATCTAGAAATATGCTTCTGCTATTAATTGCACTAAAAGGAACACTCTCCAAAGGAAAGCTCTGTTGTGTACAGGTCAACTGTTCAGAGTCAAATCCTTCCTAAAAACCACAAAATCAAAAACTCTGCCAATACAAAACTCCATCTAGTCAAATTTTAATTCTTCCCATTCAGACTTCATTAATATGGGAGCATAAGCTTACACATAAGCTGCAGGAAAGGAAAACCATCGGAAAAATAGTTTTCAACTTCTTACTTTTGTGGTATTTTTAACTGATATTTTCTTGGGGTTTCTTTCCCTATATAAAAATCAACCCCCAAACTCCTTAACTCTGGAGTAAGCTGGCCAGATGTATGATGCTAAAATAAGTCTCCTTGAATACAGTATTTAGAATCAACCTTGAACTCAGTATACATTTAACTTTGGTTAGCTGGGAGAAGGCAAATGAATGGTGTACATCAAACTAACACTTCCATGTGCTATTCTCTGGGACAGCAGAAACGTATACATTTTACTGCTATTACTTTTTTATATATACATATTATTTAGGTATTCCAAGAAAATAATTGCAGAAGAACTTGACCAAATTTCATGTAAAACTGCTTTAGAAAAAGAAAATCCTTATCAGGCAAACCCTCACAAGCAAATAAATAACCAGATAAAACTTTTAAAATATAATTTCTGTTGCTGTTGTTGTTATTATTATTACTACTACTACTAATAAAAACAACAATTACAAAACCAGCACAACTTCTTGTCCTTCCATATTAAATTTACTGTTCTTTGTTCTTTCAGTACTCTTCAAGTCTGGCTCAGTTTGCATTTTAGAATAGTCATTCACTTGGAGAACAAGAGGGAAACCATACACCTGCTTGCCCCGCTCTTTGTTCTTGCCCAAGCACCTAAGCACCCACGTTGGCTCTTTGATCTGACTCACTTCCACCATTTTTACATATTTGTGCTCCTAAAGGACAACTGAAATGACTGAGCACAGAAAGTCTCCATTCCCATGTTCTCTACCCTGTAAAAGGTTGCAATTGCACTTCTTCCTTTACCACAAAAACAAGGGGAAAAAGTTAGTAAAAGGTATTATTTACCTCTCCACGTTGAGCTTCTTGTATTCTGGTAAATCTAAGGTCAGCATGTTCCCAGTTTGCATTTACACTATATATTCTCAGCTGGGAAAGTTCAAATGAAGCATTAAAGGCTTTTGCACCAATCCTTATTATAATGGAGTTGACAGAAACTGAAATGCCTTCTACCACTTTTTCAGCAAAGCCATATTCACTAAAAAGTGAAATGCCAACATATTAAATATAAACCGAGTGAAAGGGCACAAAATTAAACAGATTAAATAAATTATGAAACAGATGTTAAAATAAATGAAGTTACTAATGTATTCTACAGTTAGCAACTTTTGCTCAACATACTTTGATGTAGTTTACAACAATTGTCACTCTGTGATCCTCATCTCTACATAATTAAAGAACATATATTTGACTAAGATCCATCTACACAAAGTATAACAATTAATACAATCCTTTGATGTTAAATTACATGGATGTATGTATTATATGTTATTATACATACATTAAAAAAGCAGTCTACATCACTATGCAGAAAGCCTACTCTTCTTTATGCATACATAAGGAGTAATTAATGTCAAATTAATTACTTGATAATTCCAGTCTGGTTAGTATTTATGTCTATAAGCCAAATTATTTTGTCCATTAAAAAAAATAACTCTCAGATATTCAAAATAGTATTAAGTATATGCATTATTTTGTTCTATAAAGAAGGCATCTTAAATGGTGGTTAAACTTCTACAGCAACTTAACATGCATGCAGTATTAAAAAAGATTAAACTGTTGCAAATAATTTTAAAATAAAAATCTTACATGTTCTGAATGTTTTAGACTAGTGTGTGGAAAACTGAATATCAAATATTATTTTAACATCTAAAAATTTCTTCACTTTTGTTTTCTTGGATTTTTTCTGCTTGCTTAAATAAAAAAAACTTGTGTGGTTTGCCTCTCCTTTTCCTACTTTCATTCTATGCAAAATCTCTATGGCCATGGTTTTCAAGCTGTACCTTAGGAGACACAGAGGCCCATGGACTACTTCTACACATTGCATAGAAGTTATTACAAGAAAAAATATTGTCTCATCAAATTTATTTCTCTGTATATAGGTCCCTTTGACCACAGAAAAATGTTTTGAGTCCATGTAAAGGAAATTATTGGGATGTAGGGAGACAAAAATCACTGATGTAATGTTGTATTAACCCACAAAATTGCTTAAGTTTTGGGCTACACAGTGTGCATGAAATCTCGCAGTAAGAATCAGCTGATACAATTAAGGAAATAAAACTTTAAAACATTGCACTAACGAACAACTCTTAAAACTCTTTAGACAAAAGAAATAAAAAAGAAAAAATAAAAAAAAATTTAAAACCCACATGAACATTACAAGTATTTTCCAAAATGGATGAAGACAATTTATCAATAATTTTTTAAAACCTTAGTATCAATTAAACTCAGTAAAAATCAGACATAGCAGTTGCACCCCTATGAAATGTACCTTGCAAGCTCTATATCTAGTTCACATCTTCTCTCCAGGCTTGGGTCTGGATAGCTCCATTATCAGTACACTACTTCACACACAAGCAATAAAATTTTGGAGGACATGGGAATGGCAGGCTGCAACCCTATATACTTTTGAAAATTTGCAGTCAATGTGTTTTACATAATGCCAAACTTTTTTGACCAATTACATGTAAGTACCATCACTGACCTCTGCCCAGATGCAGTTGCTATAGGAGAGGGTCCATTAGGGGCACGTGGCTCTTCACATGTGCTCATTTCCATCACAACTTTATCCAAGGACTTGAAAAAAACAAAACAAAGCAAAAAAAAAAAAAAAATTTGAGACCTTACAGGTAACAAAGTAAATAGATGACATATGAAGAACCAGAATCCAAATAAAAAAGGTAACTTGAGAACTTTTTTCTGAAATATACATGAAACATTTCCTAACATGTCAATTTTTCCACAAACTTTTATAATGCACTAGATTATCTTTTTTAAACTTTTTTCTTATGTTTTTAATTTTGTGAGTTCTAACACACATCCCCAGTCAAATACTGATTCATTAAATTCTTGATCCCTGAATATTATTTATCCAACACATACATTTTCAAAAATTGCATTTCAAAATGGACATGCTTTAATGTGTAGTTATCTGAATTTTCTTTCATATGGCTGTTCTTTCAATAAATACTTAATGCAAGCTGATTCAAAGCACAGTAGTTAAGATTTTTTCCCTGTCTAATTGTAACTTTCTACCACCCTCCTGAATTCCCCCATTTATGCTCTTAGGTCAGACAAATACCAAAAACCCCTTTGTCCTCAATTTTAGATTTTTCATGATTCAACCTGCCTTAGCTACTAGATTATTATCATAGTGTGCTAATCACAATATTATAATGCCTGTCATAATCTGCTTGCTCAACATTTTTCTGTGCTACTCTTATCCGTGAAAATCTATATACTATAACCAAAATATTCATGAAGTGTCTAGTCTGAATTTGTTTATACTTCACTGTATTTTGATGCTTAAAGGGAAGCAATAGCTGTTAAGAGTAAATCTGGACATTTAAAAAAAAATTTTAGCTGTTTCAGTGATTATCTTTCCTTGAAAACAACAGAGAAAAAAAAACAAGAAAAAAACAATCCCTTAGTTTGAGGATGGTGGGGGGAAAGCCAAGATTTCTCCTAACAGTTTTGGATGTTTGACCACTATGTTAAAAATTCCCTTTACTACATGACTAGTGCACAGAACAGTAGGACATGGATTCAAGGAGATTGCACAATACAAAAAAGAGGTAACAAAGAATGCCTGGATGCAGATCTGTGTCTTTTCTCACTGGCAGCTTCTATACTTGGATAGAGTAACAACTGCTGCAGATCATCCTTGGGGCCCAAAAACACTCCTCAAAACTCTCTTGTTTATCATATAAAACCAGAACTGGGTCATGAACAGTTTGTGCCACTATGTCAACAGACTAATTCTCACAAAGGGCAAGTCAGCTTAGTCACTTTGGCTAGACAAGTGGGTTCTAGTTATCCAGTAAGCTGTGCTAACAGAGGATGCTATTCCAACTTAATTCAACTCCCAGTAGCAAAAATATCCCCTCTCCCTGTCCCTGCCAAAATACCAGAAGTTCAGTGATGCAATGAAGGGCTGAGGTCTGACACTTGGGCCATTGAATTCACATTCCTTTAGAAATCCAAAAGGTGTTGTACAATTTACCATCGCATAGTGAACTTTTGCTACCTATTTCATGCACTTGTTCAAGGACACTTTTAAGTAAAAAAGGTTACCTTGAAAGTTATCTTAGCCTTACAGAGTGCTAATGTCAGTTCAATAGCAGCAAAGCAAACAGCGCCTTGCTACCACGGGTCAAAGTGTGTCATGTTTAAGAATAGCACAGCTTAAAGCCATTTCCTAATTCAGCAGTTGCATCGCACAGCCAAGAGGTTGAATCATCCCACCTCAGCATTACCAGACTTTAGGTTCTGGGTGTCAGGAAGAAGCAGTACAGACATAAGTACATTCCAACTGGGTCACTAGCAAATGCATCAATTATTTAAAACAAAATGTCTTTCCCAAGTCTGACTCAGAATGAAGGAATTACAAGCACATTCACTGCAAGACTGGGAAACATGACAGCTAAAGGCATATTCACTCTTAAGCAAATGCAATTGAAAAAGTTTACTCATCATCAAATACATTACTTCTGGTGCTACCACAATTGTTAGTATATTTAAAATTAATAAACAAAGGAGAATAAATGCGAGCATTAATGTGACTTCTAATTGTTGTTGAGTCCTATTTACACATTTCACCTCCTATTTATAGCCAGGCTGAATCCTAGGTGGTTACAAAAACCCCGTAAATGCTATGTATGTCAAACCTGCTGTAGCTGAGATCACAACGTAGAGTACAGATGTAGAATTGAAAAGTCCCAGGAAAGACCATTCCAAAAGAAAGGCAGGAACTTGTAAAAAGGGGTGACTTGGACAAATAACTACCCTTCAGGTAAACCCAAATTAACATGCAATGACTGTAAATGTGACAAAAGTGAGCTGACGGTCAAACATTACTGTGATTACACTGAAGCCACAGACTGAGAAAATAAATCTACCAAGGAAAACATTAAGGCCTTGATCTGCTGCTACCCAGAGGACACTTAGTAAAGGCCTGTTAATGTTTCAGTTATTTCCAGAATCACATCAAGAGAACTATATAAATATTTGATATGGATTCTGCTACACACAGACTAGTGTATTTCAGAACTTACCAAAGAGATGGGATGTGTTTTCAATTTTGTCCATGGTATCTGCAAGAGAAAACACTACTCTAAAGCAAATTAAATATTAAAAATACAGTAAAATAAATCACACAGAATGTGTTTTAGGCATACAAATTATATTTCTAACTTCTGAACTCAGCATGATATTACTTTCAAAATATTGAGTTCATCTGAACATACTATATGGTGACTTTATGCACACACTAGGTGTTAAAAACATTAAACTTCAACATCTACTTATCACTGAGTAGAAAAACAGAGAAACAAAGTAGAATCTGTCTCTTTAACAGTGAGTTGTCAATCATCAGAAAAAGCATCACAGCCTTACATATTATTTCCTTTAAAAGGAAAGGAAATACACATTTCCTTTCTTGACCTACAACTAATTTCATGCCTGCAGCAAAACATCGAGTTCACTGCATTTAGAAAAATCAGGACAACCTCCCATAGTGGGAAAAAAAAGCAAAGAAAAAAAACACCAAAAAACCATAAGCAAACCCCATGAAAAGACTAAGGAGGTGTTAATGTTTGACCAAATTGTAACTTCAGTCAAGAACAAGCCATACTTCTTTTCTTAATCACAGATTCATACAATGTGGTACAGATGATATACAATGTTTCAATTATTAGCAGCCACAATGACCAAAAATGCGGTATCTACTACATTTACTGTGTTTCCCACATTTCCCACAGAGATCAGAATCCCTCCAAAAGGTA
This sequence comes from Passer montanus, assembly GCF_014805655.1. Classification (NCBI taxonomy): domain Eukaryota; kingdom Metazoa; phylum Chordata; class Aves; order Passeriformes; family Passeridae; genus Passer; species Passer montanus. The sequence goes on from NW_024364270.1 coordinate 13,607,975, forward strand.
TTTTTGGAAATAGGAGCAGAACAAGAGGGAAAGCAATAAACTAAGAGAAGTGAAGAGAGAACACACAAAAAAGAGAATAATAAATAATTATGATAGACTAAGTACCACAGACAAATACGAACTTTTACTTCTACCACATTTTCAAAACATATAGAAATGAATTCTACTCAGTAAGAAAAAAAATTAAAATAATAACCCTTATTTTCATTATTTCCAGATATATTTTATGCCATCACATGAGAAACAAAAATAAGGAAGAAATTACTGCTGATAAAATCTTTCTTGTTCTTTAAAATTTTATCAAGCACTTATCACAATTTCCTACTAATACAAAGTTGCCTCAAAGTTTACAAAGACAAAACAAAAAGAAAAAAAGATTTGGTTAATTACTACTCCAGCACAATAAAACACTCACCCTAATGGATGCTTTATTACAAAACACCTTGTTTATAGCCAGCCATGTTGGAAGATCCAGCATGTTCTGGAGTACCTCTTGATCCAACTCCAAATTGGTCAGCTGACCTTCCCCCTTTAACGTGCTCAGGTTGATCTTGTCAGGTGACAGATTTTTGGTGAACCTAAAAACAAACACACCTTAAGTAAATACATATGAAGCAATCAAAAGTTATCCTGCATATCAGTGACAATTTAACTTAAAGCAATGGTCTGGAGGTGAAAAAATCTTTGATAAATTTCACCCAGGAAAGAAATGGTATGATGGAATTGATTTGTCCCTCTAATTGTTTTCATCTCATTAGCTCAATTTATAAATACATAAACAAAAATATATTGTGAGCCATCTTTTAATTTTTGTGTCACCCAGAATAACAAATGATCCTTGACTGAAACTATTGAACAATTTATTTTAAACTATATAAAATGGAATTGAATCTATTTAACTCTTTAATTTTTGAAATGAGAAAAGATCTCTAACCCCTAAAATTACTGTCATAAGCAGTACCTTTCTATATATTTAGCTAAAATCTTGCAATAAAAAAGTTTTATTTACAATATTAATTTGATTTAGTCATAGAATTTAATGACAAATTAGAAATACACATACACACACATAGCAGCATGAGGTATACAAAATATAGGATGAAAACTTGAAACCTCAATATGATACCCATGTGGTAAAAAGTGTAACTGTTTAAAAGCATACATATAATTTACTTTACACTTCAAATGCACTAGGATTTGCTGATACAATGAAACAGTCTGTGTGACTGTGTCAAATGGTTCACATCCGTGGGAGACAACATGACAGCCCACGGGTTCTCTGCCTTCAAACCAACAGCTGTAGCATTGTATCTACCATAAGTTAAGAGTAGGCTATACTTTACCACACATTCAATCTGCCATGAAAAATTGTTTCTGCTCATGAGTTGAATCTAGTTTTACAAGATTAGGTAGTAGAAAATACTGCTGTTGGCAGTATGCTTTGTGCCTTTTCCCACCAAAATCTCCTGTGCTGCTATTCTCCAGGCAGAGAGCAAAGGGGTTTGTCTGTCCTCAATGATGGAACATCACTCTGCAGCAATGCCCCAGGAGGTGCAATTCCAGCATTTCCTTTCCATTCAAGAGACAAACTTGTAACTGAACTACAGGTCCTCATTAAGTCTGATACTGGGGGAGACAGTGGAAGATGATGAAGAAAGTTGGCAAGCTTTTTTTTCGTCTTAACAGTTTCCAAATACAGCTTGAAACAGAGAAGGCATTTTTTGAGTCCAACTCCCCAACTCCACTCCCAGGATAGTTAGCTTTGAAAATGCTAACTAGCATTACCTAGCCTGAAAAATACAAGTAGTATGTATTTGCAAATAATACTAGACATATTTCTTATGACAGAAGTGCTGCAGTTGTTACTGCATTGCTTACAGTCATAAATTATCCACAAGCAATGACATTTAATCTGTGAATAATATAGTTTCATAATTTCAGTACTAAAAATATATTGATAAGGCTATTGATAAATGTATTTTCCTTGGCAACTAATGTACTTCTAAATGGTCTGTTTAGAAACATTACGAGGAGAATAAAGGACTTGAATTATTTTGTTTTCTGGTTACTCTTTTTTCTTGCTTTCAACGGAATAATAATGAGAAGAGCTAAATAACCTTCCTCATTAAAACAACCTATCAGTAAGAGCAAAATATAAAACTTCCTATCTCAGAAACAATTGCAAAATCTTGTCTGATTCAGGTAGTACAAAATTCCTAGAAGATAAAAAGCAGCCACTGAGTGTTTTCAATCACCTGGTAGTACCTCTCACTCTTGACTATCTACGTAAGGGTCAACGTACGAATTACAAACTGGTATCATTTTGAAGTCACATTTACACAGCAAATGCAAAACCATTCTGCCATTACACACACACAGGTACACATAAGTCTCCTGAGACTCATGCTGTGTGAAAGAAGTCCCCTTCAGAGTTCCCTGTTGCTCAGCCACACCAGAAATACCTCTCAGCTTGGAGACACATATACAAGCATTATCCTGGGTCACAGCTGCAGACACATCACAGTGAAACACACAGAACCTACAGAAAGAGGTTTTCAAATTTCAGAGCATGTAAGATACCAAAATACCAACCAGGGGGAGAATGGCAACAGCAAAGCCATTTTTGAGTTACTTTCAATATCCTTCAAGCAAACAAAATAGAAGCCAGTTTCTCTCAACATGGAGCAGGAGGACAGAGAAAAAATTCAAGAAGGACCATCACTTTTTCTATATACATTTTTTTAAAATTCTTCATTCAAAAGAGACAGACATAAGAGGGTCTCTGCCTCTCAAGACTGTACCCGTCATGACAAAAGACATGGAAGGAAACTCTCAACAGGTGAGCTGTGAGAAGATATTCTTAGCATAATTGTTTTCACAGATTGATTTTCAATTTCACAAACTACACTTCCTTTCTCAAAACATATCTGAGATTTGAATTACTATATGATAGTATGGATTTCAATACAGCTTTAATATTGAATTTCATAAGTAGAATAATACTGTAAAATATTTACAGTTTAAATGCAAGAATCCAGAAATATGAATTTGCCAATATCACAAGCTGCCTGACGTAGCTCCTTTGGGTACCTCTACACACACATGCACTGAATATTCCTATGCAGTTACAGACACACGGTTCAACTTCAATTTACAAAGAACAGACTAAGAGATTTGTGAAAAGCATAAAAAACTGTACAGTAACAGTGCAGTATTAAGAATCAAAGAGGAGTAAGTTACAATCAATGTAACTTTGTCAGGACCACAACAGTTCTTTCAGTTCTCTCCCTCTAAAATAACTCAAAACCTACATAGAAGAGACATTTATTTCCTTGGCTGAAATATTTATTTTCTAAAGGTTTGTTTGTATCACCACAGGCTTGGAGCTCCACCATGCTGGTAGAGAAGATGGCCAAGAAGTTGAAAACAGAAACAAAAAAACCCCAAAACAGGTAGAGAAGATGGGAAAACACTTTTCTGAAGCCACAAGCTTATGGCTTGTATGCGGAAGGCCACAAACCACATGAAGCTTAGAGCAGTAGTCCCCAAAGGTTTGGAGCGAATACCAGGTGGCAGGTGTCAAGTTTGACAACAGAAACTCCAACCTCTGGATTTAGTAGACAAATAAGAGAAATCTGGATCACATTTGGGCACAGATTTTCAGCTGTTTTCTCCAGCTCTACCATGTGTCTTCCCTGCTTTTGAAATAAAATTTCCTCAGCGATATGACTCTAAATGTATGCTCTAATCATGATAAATTATTAAATCGCAGTATGTGCCACAAGTTTTGCTTATCTCCTTGTTATGAACGCAAACTGCTTAAACAGGCTTTGAAAAAGGGAAGCATGACCTACTAAGCACTGGCAACTGAATCAATAATAGAACAGCAGAAATGGAACACAAAGATAACTGGGGGTTTTTTTTAATGTTTCACCTGGCTGAACCATGTTATTTGATCACTAAGGAATATTACACCATTTCTGAAACAATAAACTTTTGTCTTTTTCAATTGAGTTTGTCAGCCAGATCTTTCCTTCCCATGACTCTAAGTAACAGAATGAAGGAGGTCTACTACCATTCAGCTCACTGTACCACTTCAAACTTTGGATTTCAAGTATAGAAAAGGAATAGAACTAACTCTCTGTCGAATTTCTCACAGGAAAAAAAGTGTTGGAATCAACAGTGTATACTGTTACAACTGAGTTACTCTTATCCAATGTAACACTACAAACCATAGCTAATTTTAAGTACCTGGCTTGATCAAGTACACCCATCACTATCTGTGATACCCAACTGGCACCCTGTTACACCCTTCAACATCAATTTGTACATGAGAAAGGTATCATCACCCCTTTGCCTATCCGTATTGTGGCCACTCCACACAAACTCCTACATGCTTTTTATCTATCTCACATTGAACATTTGCAGAACTGTCAGATATGTATCTGGTGTCTGAGTGCAAGATGGAGAACCCTCCATGGCCTGCTGGATGTCCAGCATGGAGAGGATCTGCATCACTTCCTGCAAAGCACTTTGTGAAGGTGCTCATCGCCCTCTGGAGCAGGACAGGGCATTTCCTTGTTTACACACCTAGCCTGGATCTACTGCTCTCGGGCTGGCCATGAGTTATAGCACACTGGACAAATCCAAAATAGCACCTACGACCTTACAGCTTCAGGTGGGACTTTTCATGCTACTATACAGGACCTCAAGCACCTAACAGTTATCAAGCTTTTTGACCTATCCTAGTGTAAGGACTAATCTTCCTTTCCAGGGAAATCATTAATTAGGACCTTGGCTCAAAAAGCAACCCATATTTGTGTGACACATCTGGTGCAGCATCACGCCACCTCCCATTGTAGGAGTCCTGAATAATACATCTACTTTGCTGACACTTTCCAAATAATTGCTTCCATTTCATTTCAACACAGAAGAACTTCAGCACAGACTCCCACTCCAGGTGATTTCCTAAAGACATCTAGAACACTTCTACTCACCTCAAAACCTGTCCCGCACTTTCTCAAATACTGACATCCCCACCAAGTACATAATGGTTCCCTTAGTTAATTCTGTAGCAACACATATAGGAAACTATTTTCTTTCCATTTAGAAAAGCTGTATTACTTGCATTTTGGGTGCAGGCAGAAGCGAGACAGCTGCTGTCATCAATGGTTATTATCTAATTATGTGTCATGAAGCAGATCTGTGCAGACACAGCCAAGCACTGTGCATAAATGAGGAGCTTGCACTGCACAAATGGTAATCATGTCGCAAGTAAAACATTGCTCAAGCAATTTACCTTTCATTTATGATAAACCCTCACACAGACCCATATTAAGCTTTTGTATTCCATATTTTCACATTCCATATTTTCACAACAAGCAGAGAAATGGCCAATACGATCAACCTCAAAGAACTTTATTCAAACATGACAATCCTGTACATCATGCCTTCATGATATATTGTGTACAAGATAATATAAAATCCTGAAATATCAATATGTGGCAATATATATACAACTTCCATATTGCAGGCAGCAAAAAAACCCCTTAATTTACTTTTACTTGATAACTACTAAAATTGATAACCACTTGATAACCATTTAAAATACAATATTCTGTACCTAATGCAAAAAAAAAAAAAAGCCATTTGATGAAAAATAACTTCAGAAATTTAAAATAATAATGATACAGTAAAAGCATAACAATACCTGCTTTTTGGAAATGGCACCATTTATTTATATGACATTAGCAGATATCTTTTTTAATGCTAACTGATCAGATCTCACAATGAAATAAGATCTTTTGATATTAACTATAAGAACTCTTTTAATTTAAAAAAAAGGAAATAAAATCAGTCACTTTCTTCTGTAAACTAGTTAAAGAGCTGACTGATCCTTCAAATATGTCAATACAGAGCTAATACACAATAAGTAATGAAAAGGAATAAAGTAGATGCAAATTATAAACAGTAAACATCATATAACCTAAAGATATTGGGAATTACCCAGATTACATTTAGAAAATACACATCAAGGCATGTTTATAATGGGATTGCTGATTTAGTTCACAAACCCAAATTTAGTTTAGGGCTTACAAAAATCCTAACAAATCCAAAACACACAGCTGCATACAAACAATTATTTTTTGCATCATTTTAAATTACAAAAGAAACAGGAGTGCAAACCCAAGTAACATTTTATAGAGCTCACTTCACTCCTAAATTTATATGAATACATACCGCCTCTTACATTGACTCTACAAAGGTGGGAGAGGGGAAGTTACCTGAGGGCAAGGTATTCAGACATAAGGCCCCTATTCCTGGTGAAAGCAAGTGGTCAGTTGCCATGGCTTCTGAGAAGCTTCTGGTACTCATTTTGGTAGTAAGGATATTCACAGCAAACCAATCTCCACCAGAGCCAGCTGGGATCGCTGCAGGGAACGGGACACAGGGGACACACAAGGGATCAAGTTCAAAGGGAAAAAGGAGTGATACAATAATGTAAGAGAGTTTTAGCTGAAGATAACTGCAGTTACAACACTTTGTTACACATCATGACACTACAGAATTCAAAAGGAAACAGACCTTTGTAAAACACTAGATTCCTGTGAGAGTATCCCTTGCTTTCTGATACTACTGGAGCCCTGTTTAAATGAGCAGCTTATTAAGAAAATTTTAATCATGCAGAAAAGATCGATATAACATAGCCAAGTCGTTCCAGAGATACCCACTAAGTAGATTTGGAAAATGAGAAAGAAGATAGCCCAAAGATGCAGTATGAGGGCTTTATTTTATTTTTAAATGGGAGACTTTTCAGTTTTGTTTTGCTTAGCCTGAGATTGCTCACATTAGTTGTTCCTATTGACAGTGTCTCAACCGTAGCTATTTAAAATTCACACTAAAGAAACCTGACTCTAGAGATGTAGGGGAATCTCACATTAGTTGTTCCTATTGACAGCGTCTCAACTATTAAATAGTAGCTATTTAAAATTCACACTAAAGAAACCTGACTCTAGAGATGTAGGGGAATGGGACTTCTGGATTTGTTTTTGTGTTTGGGGTGGTGCTACAAAGACCTGCACACATTTGACAGTCTGATTTTGCAGGCTATGAAATTTTAGTACAATAATTTCCTCAAAAATAAGTTCTCTGCTAACTGTCTTCACTTCAAAGAGATACCTCAGCTTAAATATAATTAATTCCTACATTTTCACCCTTTTGGGTGCCACAAAACCCAAACATTTGGACAGTGACCTTGGCAGGCCGTCCGTTGGGATATCAGAACAGAATTTAAGGGATTTATCACTGAAGTGAATTACAGATACCTAGTTACAAATTATTATTTTTCTCAAGTCTCCAGACCCACAGTACTGGAAGAAACTGCAACATGAAAACTGTTTCAGAATTAGGCAACCACGTAACCTTCAGATTCCTGAGTAGTTGGATCCAAGTTCTTGCTTCCTTGGGAGTCAGAAGGAGCAAGGGTCTCTGAGGTAAAAAAACCCCAAAACTCCAGTGTTCTCAAGCTAAATGGTAAAGATGCATGGCAGAGCTGCCACGAAATCTGTGCTGGGGACATTCTGCTTCCAGCAAGGCTCATACATCCATCCAGGGGAGGCTAGAAGAACTAAAAAGCACAGCCTAGCTGGAATGCTTTCCTCTCCTGTATTTCCTTATCAAAAAAGAAGACAATGAAGAGATCTGAACCTCGATTAGCACCAGCTCCACAAAGGTGTACTCCTACAGGAGTTACTGGATTGAGAAACCCGGGATGTTGTGCAAGTGGCCAAACCCAAGATACTCTTGATATAACTGAGTAATTACTTGTTAGCAATTATTCTGATGATTCGCAAAAAACCTGTGAAATAAATCACTTTGAATAAGCTTTTATAATTCCATTAATGTCTCCTCATAAATTACCCGATCTCCTTCGTCCAATCTTCTTGTAGAAAAAAAGAAAAAAATAATATAAGATGCTTTAAAAAGCACCTCTCATTCTTGGAGTTATTTAGTACTGACTTTTATTCTGCTTCAATATTAAAAAACCCTCAAAACACTAAGGCTTTGGAAGGAGAAATAACAAATTTCAAAAAAATGTAACTGTTGGCTACTTTTGATTCTTACATACTCCATAATCACTTGAGCTTAAGAGACAATTTTATTCCTTACAGGCTTTATTTAAATACCATTTTTTCCCCCAGGGAATACTTCATATTAGTGTGTCAGATACTTGAACAAAGCAATCTTCAAGATCATTTTCATTGTGAAACTTACTAGCATTCTGAGAACTCTTTAAAGAAAATGATCACAGACAACTAAAATGGTGCTGATTAATTCTTCTTGATTGTGCAAATGTATTAGTTTTCATCATGTATGCACAAGAGCTGTCTGACTTCAACAAAGCTTCAGCAGAACTTTAATTGCACAAATACAGTGTCTGTAGAAGTAGCATTTAGATTTATAATTTGCAAAAATAACATAAAACAAACTGAAATGGACAAGTCAAATTCTGTGAGTTTATTTTATTAACCCAAATGCTACTGAAAGCTTAAGAGATCTTTCTGAGATGTAACACAAGCTTTAATATCAAATCTTAATAAAGGTAACAATTCAGAATTTTCCAGAAAATGCAAAATGCATTATTGCTCATTTATCTCCAAAATACATGCATAATTTCATAAAGCACCACAGTAGTTTCAGTTTGAATTCTGGAAGATGTTCTGTTACAGAATCTTGAAATGCATAAAGCTACTAACAAAAACAGAAGAGAGTGAAAGTTTTTTTATTTCTTTGTAAAAAGCATTTATTGATTCCTTCATGCTCATCAGAACATTACCAACATGTTCACATAGAAGAAATTGTTGGCATGAAGTCTCCACTTAAATACTAAAAGTATTGATTTTCGAACATAGGGGAATTTAAGAAATACAGGATTACAGTGAAATTTTAAATTGCTCTTTCTCCTCCTTGTCTGCTGTCTCAAGCAGTTCTGCTTTACTACCTGTAGTTTTTTAGGCTTACTCTTTCCCTAGGTGCAGCATTTAAGATAGACATAATGCTAACACTTTTTGCAAGAATTCAGATACAATACAGACTCATTCAGAACAATAGAGATTGTTATGTCTACATTGTGTTTTGTAATTTTCTCACATACTACACAAGCCAAGAGTCAGTCACCTAGAATACACTCTGCAAAATTAGTACAAGCAAAGAGAGAGGCGGAAAAGTACACACTTTGTGTTCTTTGGCTGGCTAAAGGAATTGGATAACTTTCACAAAACTAAAGTGACACAGAAGTGGAATACACAAAACTGAAAATAAGCACAAAAAACTACTTATTTTGCTACTAGCATAATTTTCAACGTTCATCCAAACAATTTTGGTCATTTGCTTTCAGGAAGGAAATGGCCCATTGTATCCCAATAAAGGTGTTACACTGCTTTACTCTAAAAGAAGCCACCTCAGATCTCCTGAGAGGACAAAATACCTCACCAATCAGGCATGTCTGACTGGCATAAATGTAGGTCAATATGCAGGGCAAATACTCCAGCAGGATGCATGCCAGTTGTACCAGATGATGTATCATTGTTTATATCAGTACCAGCTGATTCCTGAGATTCATACAATTAGGATGCTATTCTTTGTACAACTATTCTCCATATGAGCTTCAGAACGACCTCCGAACTATGAGATGAAAGCAATTGTCACAAAACTCACTGAAATGTTCTTCTATTGAAATCTTAGTATGTTCACATCTATTGATTCAGATAAGCAAAAGCAAAGGTCTAAGTTCATGCAGAACATTAACTAATGACACAACTGAAAACAATTTCTGCCATACCAAACACTTCAAAACCTCTTACCCTTTTCTTTGTGGAAAATATTGAGTAAAATGCAAACTGTAACTTTTTAAGTTGAACTATGTGTTAACATTAATAAAATTAAGAGTTAATATCAATTGAGGTAAAGACTGTCACATTCAGTGTGGCTACTTATCAGACCAGCAAAGTTTATAAGCTTGCCTTCATGTTTCTTACACATATAAATAAAACTGTTTTTTCACAGAAAGGCATGGATCATGCAAATATACAGCAGATTCAGACTGCCCATTAACTAGAAAGGGAATTTCAATGAGACTAGAAGCCAAGACTAAAAAACACCTGAAAACACCCTTATACAAGTCTGAGTTAGTAATACCCGATCTCTGTAGGCACCTCACATCCAAAAAACCCAAGACTGAAACCCCTGCCATAGAGATGATCCCCTCAAAAACAGAGATAGTATTACAGTAACCCCACAGTGAACTTGCACAGGGCAATCTAGACTCCTATTGGAAATCTTTAACACCATTGTTTCATGCACTTGCCCACCAAGCCTGAGAAAAAAGAAGGAATGCTGAAGGATACCTGCAATCATCATAGCAGAGCACTGAACAGTAAATCTGGCAATAAAAAGGTACTGTTCAACAAGAATTCTCTCACCCACTGAAAATACGTAACAGCACAAATGAAGATTCAACACAAGTTCCAGTTCAATGGTGAAGAACTTTACAGTACAAGTAAGTGATCCCAACACTACAGAGAAGACTTCTCCTAGGGATGGTGTATCTTTTCTACTTTTGTAAAGGATGATGAAGTGTCTGTTTTCGAGACACTTGTTTCATTTTAGGGCACATATGAAATAAGGCCACTCCATCAACTGCATTCAGTAAAACCACATCTAACACAACATGGTGATGTCAAAATTTCAAGCCTCCAAATGGCAAACTCATCTCCTCAGTTTAGTTGATACATGTAGTTTCATATCCTACACCAAGCACCACATAATATGAAGTATAACAAAAACACATGTAGTTTGTTCCTACCCCTTCCCTCCTTCTTGTTTTCTACCACAGCCTGGGGAAAGAACAATGTATGTTGAAGACAGAGGACATTTTTTAAAATTTTAAAAGACTGGAAAAGCAAAAAACTCATCACCACATCCTCATATGAGATAAAGACTAGTTACAAATGGAATAGAATAAGCTTTATTATCTTCACTGCTCTTAAACTGAAACACAGCAATAAAATTAAAAAAAAAAACTCTTTATAAAGGTAAAATAATTTGGATACCAAAATGGTTTCAAAACTCAGTTTGGATCATCTTCTTGTTCTCAAACTTTAAAGACTCAAACCTCTGTAACATTTTCACTGTCTAACAAATGTAGAATGATGAGGGCTCCTTCTACACCAGTGTCCATTATCAGTTCATCTAATAAAAGCACCGTAAACTGCTAAATGGAAACTGCATTGCTGAATGACACAGTGCTTCCAAATTTGCAAATACAGTACCTAGATAGGAAAAAGAGTAAAAACATGACCAACAGATATTGCAGTAATCTTCATGGCACACATTGCCAAATCAGTGATGATTTGGGGAGCTGGACAAGATCTAGAGATCCCTTCTAACCTCAGCAGTTCTGTGGTTTATGGCAAAAAGTCAAAGCACTTCTCTGTAACTTAAGGTACAAATTCATATATTTGCTCAAACATAAAGGGAAATAAAATATTCAAAAATGAAAATAAATCAAGATAAGAGGGTAATTCTTTCCATTATATGTGTACCTCTTCCAACAAATTTGAGTCCTCCCACTAATGCCTGCTTAGTTGAAGCTGACAAGCAGGCAGTAGTTTCAAGAAACTATGAAAACTGCAGAACAGCAACTATTATAGTAAGAGTAAAAAGTGAAAGTGTCTTTTGGCACTCTCTGTATTACAGGAAATTCCTTATGTGTTTGGCTCTTTAGTCACACTCTCACAAAACTTATTAATGAAAATCCTGAATGAATACTTTAATTTTTGCTGAAAAATCAAGGTGCTGAAATTCAAGCTCATGTCTCTTGAATTCTGCTTTCCTGAGTAACCAATTTCTGAAACCATTGAAACACTTGCTCTGCAGGAAGTAAAGGTATTACCTGAATATGTAATGAAGAATACCCATAACAAGGGGCTCAATAATACTGTCAACATTTTAGGTATCAAACACACTCTTTGAATAATATGGATTATGAGCATCAAGTTCAACTTGCAAGCCACAGACCACTGGATATATCCCATAAGCTTTCCAGAAGTGATAAAATTTGTCATAATTATTTGACAGAGCCTTGTTGAGAAAGCAACAACACACAAGAGAGGAATCACAAATTTACCAACATGACAAAGTACTTAGTTCTAATCTATTCAGCTGTTCATTTGAAAAACTGGACAAAAAACGACTCATCTTACTCATGCCTAGTTCCCAGATACATTTTAGAGTTAACCTGTAGCACAGAGACTAGAGCTTACTTCTCTTTCCATACAGGTTGCTACATATCACTACGGGAAACAAGCTGCTAAATCCAGCTATTCCAAGCACACTGCTGATTAGAAAACTGACTCAAGGCTGATGACATCTTCTTGTTGCATTTCCATTCACACGGTGCTCTGTCATTTTCATGCAAAGAGAAGATTTCTTTGTCAGCATTCCCTGCTACATAACTCATGAGCAGGGCAGAGAAGAAAAATTATTATACTACTGCTCCACACATCACATTTAGCAGATAGATATCAAAGGATTTGGAATGAGAATTATGTTCTCCGTATGCATCAACAACAGATTAGTCAAATGACAATCTGTCACTTCATTTTGTTTGATTTTCTCCATAAACATTTTCAGCAATACTACGCAAAAGTGGAATAGAACATTTTGTAAGAAAGAAAAGTATAAAAATGAAGTATTTCAGGTTGTATTTTTTAAGATATAAAAGTAAGCTCTGAAGAATTAGCAACGCTATGGTATTACGACAGATCAAGTACCTAACAGGTTTTTGCCTCTCTTTAGAAAATGGAAGAAACCTGATGCGGCTTTTTAAAACTGTATGAATCAGATTGTGTACTTCCTACGATTTCTCCATCTTTCAAACACACGAAATTGACAGCTAAGAAATTTACACGACGTTTGTTTTGTTTTAGGCCGCAAGGCACCTTAGACATTATTTCAGTCACCCAGAAAACCACGAACTTATTTTCACCTCTCCCCTGTGCACCTTTCTGCTGCCCGGCCTCACCTGCTCGGTGTCTCAAGAGCTCGGAGCTGGCGAGCTGAGCTGCAAGGACACAGGCCGAGCTGCCCCAGCCCCGGCCAGCAGCGCACAGCGGCGGCTGCTGCTCGCCCCCGCCGCCCGGGAGCCATGAGGGTCGGGGTCTCCCCCGCTTCTCTGCCCCCCGCACACCTCGGGCAGCGGGGGCGGGCGCCGCCAGCCCGCGGGGAGGCGGCCGGAGCCGGCGGTGACTCACTCGGTGACTCCCTCCTGCGCCAGGCAGACCGAGCCCCCTCCCCGCCCGCGCCGCCGGGCACCGCGCGAAGGAGCCGGGGGCCAGGGGCCAGCTAAGCGGCTGTGGCCGCTGGACAGCCCCACACGAACACCCAGTCACCTCCTCCGCCTCTAAATCACTACGAGGAGGCGTCTTCAGTCCCCCCTTCTGCGCGCAGAATAGACCCGGTGCCCCCGCCCAGCGCCCAGACCGAGGGTCGCTCACAGGACAGGGACCCGCAGTCGCCCCCTCTCCGCACCGCCTCAGCCCGCCCGGTGCACCGCGCCCCACTGACCTGGAGAGATGCTTCAGGATCTGCTTCTTGATAATCCCCGCCATGGTGTCTGCCTGCCCGCGCCCCTCACGACGACCAGCCGGGACCGGGAACGCGCCTCATCCCTGCGCCCGCCCCTGCCCTCAGTGGGGAGAGCGCCGGGAGCGGAGCCGCTATCCCCACTCGCGCTCACTCGACGCCCGGCGCCATCTTGGCCGCAGCATCGCCTGGTGACGGGGGCGAGACGGGGCGGGACGGGCCCGGGGCCCCCGCCCCGCGCGGAGAGCGGCGGCTGCGGGCGGGCAGAGCGGCGCGGACCGCGGACAGGTACGGACACGGGCGCACGGTAGTCGAGGGGCCGTGGGCAAGGGCAGTGGCGCCTCCGCCCTTCGCTTGTTCGCAGAGCCCCTTCCCGCCTGCTCAGCATCTCCGTCCCCATTCAGCGCCCAGAGCCTCTGCCCTCTTCAGCCCCACCGCCCACCTTTTCCCCATTCTCTTCCGCCAGCTGTTTCTTTCATCTCTTCAGCCTTCCCATCTCCAAAATTCTGGAAGCGTATCTCTGCATCCCCGCCTGTGGCTCCATCCCTCTCCCGCCTGTGGAGCGTGTCCCAACACCATCACGCCTTTACCTGGGCCTGACCTCGGCCAAGCCCAAAGATAGGACAGCTGCAGCTTCTACAGCACCGCACAAAAGAAACAAGGCTAGATAAGATAAGGAGCTCACTGACAGAAACTTACAATGCTATGGCAAGAAATTCACATGTGTACACACACATAAATATCCTATACCCAAATTGCTCAAATCCAGAGACTTGTAAAATCAGGTGGTTCCTCAGATGCTTACATTTTGCTGGGTACCTGTGACAAATACACAGCCTATGAGTTATTTTACTTTTGAGAGAACAGCCTCTCATGCTGTAGCAAAATCTCCAAGTCAGTTAAGAAATTAGTGTCTTGTATTTGTTTGGTTCATCCAAACACAGTTTTGTAACCCTTTTCCTCTGGCACTCCCTCATTCATAAAAGGCATCTTGAAGAATTTCAGTAATGGGTAACCAAGTACCCTAAAAATATTAACTGGGGGGAAAAAAAAGGAAAAGGAAAAAACTATCAGTCAGAAAACTAACATTTTTCAGATGTGACCTCCATGTGCAGGATGAGCCTCTGTAATAGAGCTTGAGCTGCAGAGGAAAGACATCAGATGCTATTTGCTCTGCTTCTCATATACATAACATTAATAATTTACAAGCGATGAACCAAAACCCTAAGGACCTTTAAGTCAGAAATATAAAGCAGAATAGAAAATAGGTCAGGAGATGAAAATTTTCAATTGATTTTTCCAGACATTTCAAAATCAGTCAGTTGTGTAATACTGACCTCATTATATTCTTAAGGAGATTTATAAAGTAGGAATGAGCTCTATATGAAGCTAACACTTTTATGCCTGTTTTACGTTCAGTTTTCTCAACTAGGAAAAAGTCTACCAGTATCATGGAGAAACAACATTCATCATCATGATGGGTCAGCTTCTCATCAAGAGAGAAAATACAAGGGGCAAGGAAAGCAGGACCCATGCCATGTGTTCTCTTTCAGGTGTCCTGCAAGCATAGCTCTGGAAGAAGAGGGGAAATCCTGGGGCTCACTGATGTCAGAACTGAAGACCAGAAATATTTCTGTCCAGCAGAATTGATTTGAGTTGTGACCTCATGTTGTATCCCCATGTCCTGGAGTATATTGTGTAGGGGAATAACAGATTAACACCCACCACACACCACACCCTCCTCACCCAGAAGGCAATTAGAAGGGCACCAACTTTCCATGTTGATTTCAGACCTTGCAGACACTGTGGACCTGCATGGTGATCCCCAGACTATATCTGGCCCTTGCTAATCCCACCAGTCCTGATCCTGATTGTGACCTGAGGATTGTCTTATGTGCTTGATGTTCCACCTGCTTCATTGTCACGTTTTCTTGATAACCTGGGCTCTGGGCTTCACTCCCACAACTGTCTGCCTTGCTCCCTGGCTAGGGGTGGTGGGACAGGCCCACCCTGCTGGCCACAGTATCCCTCCTGGCTCCTGGATTCTTTCCCTCTCAGAGAAGCTGGCACTCATGTCACTAAGAAAGAATCCCACTTGTGAGCATATTTTAGGATGCTGAAATGATCTCAAAGAAAAAAAAATTGTCTTATATTTCCCATAGGTATTTTTAGGGCCTATCTGTGAACACAACAGAATTTGTGAATTCAACACAACATCCAAGGAGCCATGGATGTGGAGTTTTCTATCAGGCAGTCATCTCAACCAGCATCATGCCCTTCACCATCACATGGAGCACTGTTCATTGATGCGAAGTCCAATGTCACCCTTGTGTCAAAGGGTGCAGTAACTTCTTCCTTGAGGTAATCTTTTTTTGGATGCTCTAAACAACCTGGAAATTCTGTACTTGGCATCATTCAGTCATTCTGAGGCTGCTTGTTCCCACAGGCTGGAGCACCTGTGCTTTGTAGAGGGTGTGCAGAGTTTGACACTCTCAGTTTCATGTGTTCTTGGGGATTTCTTAACTGTAAAAACTGGAATGGAGTTGAGAGGAAAAAACCAAAACCAACTGGATCTCAAGCAACTTCAGAACATTTTTTAAAATTGTTGTTCCCATTAAATAAAGCAATAGGAGATGTAGGAAGAGAACAAACTAAATTTGAGCTAAGTTTCAGTGAGTGCTTTGTATCATACTTGCAGAATGAGAAATCTGGCATGCCTTCTTATAGATAATGCAAAAGGATCTCAAGCAACTTCAAAAATGTGATTTTTTAAAAATTATTTTTCCCATTAAATAAAGCAGTAGGAGATGTAGTTAATTTGAGCTAAGTTTCAGTGAGCGCTTTGTATCATACTTGCAGAATGAGAAATCTGGCATGCCTTCTTATAGATAATGCAAAAGACAATGGTCTGTCTTCAAATGTAGATGTACAAGGCTTAAGTAGTCTGATAGACCCTTATTCAAAGAACATCACAAAACATCAATTCTCACTATTTTAAGGGGCAATGTACAAGATTTGCTACAACATGGACTTTTGAAAGACCTATTTGTGTGTCCTTGCTGTGTGGCTGACTTGGTCTGTGTTACATACTCCAACAACAGAAAGTCTTATCAGAAGTGCCATTGGAATATATGGGTGAATGTGTAAATCTCAATATATATGTATGAATTGCCCTCAAGTAGCAGTGACAGTAAATACACCAACTTTAGTTTGAAGAGATTTCAAATATTTATGTATATCAACCATTTCATATAAGTCTAAGTAAACTCTTAAAAGCCTGGCACTTGTCCTAGATCCTAGAACAAAAAAAAAAAAAAAAAAAAAAAAAAAAAAAAGAAAAAAAGAAAGAAGCAAAAGTAACTCCAAATAACACAAGTCATTGGATGATAACAGATGAAGCTTCATAGAGCTGGAGCTAGTACTTAGAAGGGAAACAGTCATTTACTAAATTTTGGGTTTCACTTTTATTTTCACAAGGCAAAAGTTATCAATAGATATTAGGACTTTTTGAATCTAAACAACTATTCTAAGAACTTTATATTAGTAAAAGGATAAAGTAAAATTTATGCAATTTTAAGAGTAGTATTTTATGTTTCTCTTTAACACTGAATACCTAATAAATTTGTTACAATTCTATGTTTTGTGTATTTTGGATTTTAATTACAAACTCAAAATTTACTATGAGTATACCTGTCACTAGGCAAAGAAGGAAAACAATCTACAGTGTTCTTTAAAAAGCACCCAGGAGCTCCTGAATGTGAAAAACAGGCTTCTGATAATTCCTGTGACCTCTCCTCAAGAATCAAATAATGTATCTGCTACGGTCAGGATTAAGGAAGCTGTCCTTAAGATACACTTCCTTCACAAGCACATAAAGAGGATTTGCCTAAAAGCAGATTGCCATGTGTTCCAATGAACATCCTAGCTCGTGGAAAAACATTTTTTATTTGTTAGGGTGAAGAGTCATCACACATCAGTTATTTTTAAGTTAAGGAAAGTCAATTACACACAAATACAAAACTGCAATGCTCTTTACTGGAATACTGCAATGTTTTATTGGAATACAACACAGGAACTAGTGATAGTAAGTAAAACATATAAATAGAGCAAAATTCATCACCAAGACAAATGCAAGGTGCTGCACCTGAGATTACATACCCACAGAGGCCGGTGCAGGCTCACAGCTGTGTGGCATGGAAACAGCCTTGTGGAAAAGGGTCTGGGGGTCTGGATGGACATCAGGCTGAACTGCACTTAGCAGTGCACCACTGCAGCAAGGAGCACAAAGCAGATCCTGCATTGTATTTACGGGGGCATTGCTAGCAGGGACAGAAACTTGATCATCCCACCCTGCTTGGTGCATTTCAGGCCACACCTGGAGTACTGTGTCTGGTTCTGCTTGCAGCAGTTCCAAAAAAAATTGTGGACAACTGGAGACCATCCAAACTGAGGCCATAAAAATGATCAGAGGCTCAAGAACACACACTGAAGGACTTAGTTTTTTTCTGGAGAAGCTCAGGGGGACTTTATCACAGTATTATTTTACTTACAGATTGTCTACAATGATGGAGGCTCTTCACAAGAAGACAAAATGCAACAAGTGTTAAGTTGTACCAGCAGAGCTTTCGTCTTGATATAGGGAACTTTTGTGCAAACAACCAATCACTGCAAAAACCTCTCCTCAGGGAGTTCCCACTGCAGGTTTTCCACATGGTATTGGACAGGGTGTTAGATTATCTCATCATGGTTCTCTTTATTACAAAAGGTTGGGCCAGATGATCTTTCAGCACCTTTCCACCTGGTGCTGTTCTATGGTTCTGTGATTCTGTAAAGGTGTGTGCTGCTATATTACACAGACTTCAGGAAAACAAAAACTGGTCAGAACTGAGAATTCCAATAGCACTGTCTTCCATACTGTATAAAATAAAAGTGTTAATTATGCATGCTTTGAAAGACTTTCTACATGAAGGAAGGTTGTAGCCAGTTGGGTTTTTTTTTTTCCCAAACAACCAGAGACAGGATGAGAGAACTTAGTCTTAAACTGCACCAGCAGAGGTTTAGGTCGCATACCAGGAAGAACTTTGTTGTTGTTATTGTTTCACAGAAATGGTGATTAGACATTGGAATGGACTGCCCAGGGAGGTGGTGGAGTCACCGTCCCCGAAGGTGTTTAAAGAAAGGCCGGGCATGGCACTTAGTGCCATGGTCTAGTAAACATCGTGTTCAGTTACAGGTCGAGCTCAGTGATCTCAAGTCTTTTCCAACCGAACTGATTCTGCGATTCAATAACAGTTAAATAATGATGATGGAATTTAGAGTTGTCTCCCTTTCCATTGTGTCACATTCTTACACAGCCCATGCTGTGCATTTCTCAGCGAGACTGTCACTCATCACCTGCATCCCGAGGCGCGGGGTTCCCGCACCGCAGCATCCCGAGCCGGCAGGGTCACCGAGGCAGTCTGTAACTTTAAACCACCGCCACACCGGGCTCCCGCCCTAACCACCGCCGCCTTGCCCCCAGCCGTCGGTGCCGCCCCCGCGGGGCTGACGGCGGCGGGCAGCCGTCCTGCCGTGCCGTGCGCCGTCGGCGGTGACGCCGTGTCACCTCCCCGCCCACCCGTGTGACGAGCGCTGCCGGGTCACGCCCGGCCAATGGCTCCCGCAGCCTCGCCAGCGTCACCGGCAGGGCGCGCGCCCCGCGGCAGAGGCGGAGCGCTGCCGGCACTCCCGCGTCCCGCGGCCACGCGCGCGCTGCTCCTCCGCTCTATGGTCAGCGTAGAGATCCACGGCGGTGGCGGATCAATACTGGGACGGCGGCGGCCGTGGCGCCGTGGGGAGCATGGCGACGCTGGTGCTGGATAACGGCGCCTACAACGCCAAGATCGGCTACAGCCACGCCAACGTCAGGTGAGGGGCCGGGACGGGGCGGGGAGGGCGTTGGGCGTCCCCTCACGGCTCCGCCGCCGCCGCCGCTCTCCGCCGGCCCCGCTGCGGCGCGCGCCGCGCACCGGGGCCCTCCGTGTCACACTGTGTCCGTGTCACACCGTGTCCGTGTCACACCGGGCGCCTCCGTGTCACACCGTCCCTCCGTGTCACACCGTGTCCGTGTCACACCGTGTCCGTGTCACACCGAGCCCCTCCGTGTCACACCGTGTCCGTGTCACACTGTCCCTCCGTGTCACACCGTGTCGCTCTGTGTCACACCGTGCCCCACCGGCCGGGGTGGGGGGAGAGCCCTTGTCGCCGCAGGGGGTGGCGGATGCAGCTCAGCGCAGTGTGCGGCGGAGGTGGGGGTGGAATTTGGTTTTCCTGAAGGTGTTTCATTTGTTTTGAGTTGTCAGAAATTAAAGATTTTCGTCACAACTGGCTCCAGTTAATGGACTAAAGCCAAAATATATCAGCAAAAATAATACTGAAATTGCACTGTTTATGAAAGAGGCGTAAAGAAAGTGAATTGTCTCATACCATGTTGAATAGGAAACTTCCCAATCTTTTCCAGCGTTATTCCCAACTGTCAGTTCAGGTCAAAGACTGCACGCTTGAAAACTTTTACGGCAAATCAACTGGATGAAATTAAGGATCCCTCTGGTCTTTTTTATATTCTTCCCTTTCAGAAAGTAAGTAACATATCTACAGTTTAATATTAAAGCCAAATGTAAATTGTTCTGAGGAATAGCTTTCACACTGTACATATAACCCCATACCTTGGGGTTATATGTAGTATCATATAAGAACCAGTCAGCAGTGTGAAGGTTAACAGTCATAGAATTGTTTAGGTTGTAAAAGACCTTTAAGATCATCCAGTCCAAAAGTTAACCTGCACTGTCCAGCCCATCACTTAGCCATGTCCCTAAGTGCCACATCTGCACATCTTCTGAATACCTCCAGGGATGGTGACTCAGCCAGTTCCCTGGGCAGCCTGTGCCAGTAGTTGACAGCCCTATTGGTGAGAAAATGTTTCTAATCTAAAACTCTCTGGTGCGATTTAAGGCCATTCCCTCTGGTCCTGTCACTTGTTACCTGGGAGAGATCAACCACCACCTCACTACAACCTCATTTCAGGTTGCTGCAGAGAGCAATAAGGTCCCCCTGAAGCCTCCATTTCTCCAGGCTAGACAGCCTCCCTCAGCTGGTCCTCACAGGATTTTTTCTGAACCCCTCACCAGCTTTGTTGCCCTTCTCTGGGCGTGCTTCTGTTCTTCAGTGTCTTTCTTGTTGGGAGGGAGCCAAAACTGAAAGTAGGATTCAAGGGATGGCCTCACCAGTGCCAGGCACAGGAGGGCAATCCCTGCCCTGGTCCTGCTGGCCACACTATTGCTGATCCAGGCCAGGATGCTCTTGGCCTTCTTGGCCACCTGGGCACACTCTGGCTTATGCTCAATGGCTGCCATCCAGCATTCCCAGGTCCTTTTCCCCTGAGCAATGTCCCAGCCACTCTGCCCCAAGCCAGCAGTGCTGCATGGGGTTGCTGTGACCCAAGTGCAGGACTCCACCCTTGCCTTGCTGAACATGATAAGACTGTCCTCAGTCCATCAATCCTGCCCATGCAGAAATCTTTACAGAGCTTCTCTACCCTCCAGCAGATCAACAGTTCTACCCACCTTAGTGCTTTCTGTTGAACTGCACCCGATTCCCTTGTCCAGAATCTGCTGTTAATCCTAAACATTAGCCTAAAAATGTAAATTTAGATGTTTTAACTCTCAAATTTTTTATATTACCAGTCTCAGTTGTTGACTTTTTTTTTAAAGTATGATTTTGTTTTTTCTAAATAGTGTAAATTTGTTTCTAAATTCCTACAGGGTTACTTGGTGAACTGGGATGTTCAGAGACAGGTTTGGGATTATCTCTTTGGAAAAGAAATGTACCAAGTAAGAGCCTTTTCTTAATTACATATTTTGTGGAGATTAAATACTGACTAATGGAATTAACAAATATTAATTAGAACAGGTGCCTTCAATTAGAAATCACAAGGATTTAAGTTTTTGCAAATGTTTTTGAGTTCTGGTGTAGAATTTTGAAAAATATTAAATTTTTCAGTTTTGTAGGTATGTTCTGTTATTGAGTGCAGCTCACATAAGAAATTCATATCAATATAATGAAGAGGTCAAGTTAATAAAAAATAATCACAGACAGATACAATGTAGTTAAGCTATCAAGAAACAGTTAATGTAAAAGGGAGGGATGAGCTGGGTCAGTAAGCCAAAATATATACATACTTAGTAATCACCTTTGGCTAGCCATTTTCTACCCCTGAATAACTTAAATGTATAAAATATAAATATCTGATACTTTATTTTTTTCATATCACGCAAGCTGGATTTAGCACAGGAAGTGTATTAAGATTTTCTTTTAGTTTTTTTCTTTTAAAAATGTTACATTCTCTGGAAATTGTTGAGTTTTTTCTAACACTTGTGTACTGAGAATGAAGGTAATCCCGCAAATGAACTTACATTTTTAAATATGAAAATGTACATCTCTGTACATTTTTATATTTAAAATAGAAAGTGCTGGCTTTTGATACATAAATTTCATTTGAATTTTGGAACTGTATTCAATGTAATCATGGTTTTGAGAATTTGTTTTTAATTCTTCTTCACAAGTGAAGACTACAGAGAGATATATCTGGTAATGTTTTTAGGGCCATATCCAGTAATGGTTGAAGTGACCCTATTAAGTCTTCTCTAAAGGAGTATTTGAGATATTGGTAAATGTGGGAAGTCCAGGATCTTTTGCTGGCCTCAGTAGTGGTCACTGGGAATTTTATTACTGATTCTTCACTGTACAGGGCTTTGGTTATTAGATCAGTAGTCTGTGGTGCAAGTGCTGAGCTGTCAAGAACACTTAATTTTCTGTAGCTGACAGGATTAGTGTAAAATATTTTACATAAAAAATTGTAGTGTTCCTTTGTAGTGTCTCTATAAAATGTTGGATTACAGTTTGTAAGGATGGGAACAGAATCAGGATATGTATGAAAATGTTGTGTTCTCTTCTGTTTTTTACCCATTAATTAAATAAACTTGTATCACTAATCATGAAGCCTTTAAAAAAGCTAAAACATTCTAAGTCTAGCTTCTACAAACAGATATGGTAAGTGGTAATCATGTCTTCAGATTTACATGATCTTCCACTGCTGCAAAAGATGGTAAGGGATTATTAATTTTACATTTTATGCAATGACAGTCTTAATGTGTTTTTTGATAGGTGGATTTTGTAGATACCAATATTATTATTACCGAACCTTATTTTAACTTCACTTCAATACAAGAATCTATGAATGAAATTCTATTTGAAGAATATCAATTTCAGGCAGTTCTTAGAGTAAATGGTGAGTATGTCTCCTTCCAGTTTGCATTTATGTATTTTGAAGCTCAACTCTTTAAATAAATTAATAAGCAAGCACACATGCACACACACATATATACATAGTAAAAAATATTACTTTAGTTGCTTCTTGGCTCTTGAGTAAAACTGGATTAAACATTTTTAAAATTATTTCTTTTACAAATTCCAGCTGTACTCTTGTACTACTTCCTAAAGAGTGTCATTGTATATAATTACAGGAAATTTGAGGAGAGTAAGGATGACAGAAGTAATAGATGGATTTTGGAAGAGGATAGCATTTAAAGAATTCTACCAAAACTTTGCATGAAATCTTTGATAGCTTTTCTTTTTAGAGGGGTAGAATTGTTTTTTTTTGTTTGGTTTTGTTATTTGTTAGCAAATAAAATGCAGCATTGCAATTATGAAATGTATTGTGTCTCACAGGGAATGTGTAAACAACCATACCACCCTTCTGACAGGTAACTGGACACAGGATACTCCTTTAGATGAGTTTGATAAGTTTGTAACATGATCAGTGTGATTATACTTTAGAGGAAATGGGAACATGGAGTGGAATTCCTGAAAAAAATTAAATAGGGCCATATATAACAATTTTATCCACTGCCAAAATTAATAAATGCAGTGGCTGTATTATTATGTATTGAGGTCTTGAAAGTCTGTCAAAGGCATTTAAAATATGAATCAAGTACACCTTTATATCACTGTAAATTATAAATGTTCATATAAAAATGGAATTAAATTTTTTGTATTTCAGCTGGAGCTCTTAGTGCACACAGGTATTTCCGGGATAATCCATCTGAGCTGTGTTGTATCATTGTGGATAGTGGATACTCTTTTACCCACATTGTACCTTATTGCAGAAGTAAAAAGAAAAAAGAGGCAATCATCAGGTATACTGCACTATATATTTTCTAGAAGAACTGTTTGCTGTGCCTTAAGGTAATAATGACAGAATTCCTCATGTTACTCTTTTCCTGTAGGATTAACGTTGGAGGGAAACTCTTAACCAACCATCTAAAGGAGATAATCTCTTACAGGTAAAGCATGCTAATTTTCACTCTGAAACTTGGTATGAAATGAGCCAGAAGTTTATGGGGTATTCTTACTAGTTCTGTGAATTTTAGATTAATTGCTATTTAAAGAAGGGAATTTTTTGTCCATTAAAATCTGCTAGCTACCATCTTGATCTTAGGATCAAGATAAATTAAGATTGAAGAATTAGGCTGTTATTTTTCAAAGTGCCAGTGCTTTTGAAGTTGTTGGGATTACCTCTGTGTTCACAATTATACAAGTCTTAACATATTTTCTGAGGTGTCTCAGTAGATCAGCAGGCAGTTTGTTGACTGATTGTGGCAATACCACAAATAAAATGCAGTAAGATCAACCTTTCATTGGGATCCTTCAGCTTGGAACTTTATCTAGGTACAGGTCTTTACCAAAGAGCTACTGGCCCTGTGCTTGTTAGCAAGACAGTGGGCAAATGCAAGTTGATGTATTTAGTGAACTGAAACAGGACAATATTAAGCTCCAGTAAGCCAGGAATGCTTTTGTAAATTGAATGAAAGTTTAGATATTGAGACAGTAGCATCCTGTGGCTGAAAAACAATGGTTGCTCAGTTCTAGAGGAAAACTGGACAGGAAAGGGAGCACTTAATTATTCTCAGACTTCTGTGGTTTTGGTTTTTGTTGTTCACAGGCAACTGCATGTTATGGATGAAACACACGTAATTAATCAAGTGAAAGAAGATGTGTGTTATGTTTCTCAAGACTTTTACAAAGACATGGACATTGCCAAGTATGTATGTGATGGTATTAAATGTAGAATAATCTGTTTGTACAAACAAAACTATACTCTTAACCAGAAAACTTTCCAGTTAAGTTAAAGAAGTCCTGTTAGTATAAAATAGTTGGAATTTAGAACTTGTCCTTTATTCTGTTGAATTTCACATTCTTTTTCAGATTGAAAGGAGAGGAAAATACTGTAATGGTAGATTATGTTTTGCCAGACTTCAGCACAATCAAAAAAGGATTTTGTAAGGTAATAATAGTTCTGAAGTTTTTTTTGACTGTTCCCTGCACAAGTCTAGTGGAGAGGTTAAAAATACTCCCTTTTTTCTAATGCTGTACTGTAACAGCTTCCTTGCTATGCATTAATTGGTAACGTTTTTCCTCAGTAAGTTGGGATGACAACAAAATACTGTTTTCCAGCATAACATTTTATGTTCTATTATTTAACAGTTGTAGCTTTCTCTGTTTGTGCTCTGTCATATAATTTATCCATATAATTATTAAGATTTTTAACATTAAGTTAGGAAATGTTTTCTCTGCTTTGATGTTTTTTTTGTAAGTTTCTATGAATTACATTTAAACACCCAAATAAAGCTGAAAGTTCAAAGTCATGTTATAGAAGAGCCTGAAATACCAGAGAAGACAATTTAACAGTTTTATCTCATTTACTGAGCCAGCCATAGTTTTGAAAGCAGTCCTTTAGTTTAAGGCCACTCTCATGCAGTTTTATTTTGCTTTGGGCAAAACTGCAGTTGGTAAGAGCAAAGTCACTTCAGATTTAATACCACAGGTATGCATTATTCTTAAAAGATTTGCTGATAGATAATTTGACAATGGCAGCATACACTGCCTACCTCTGCAGGACATGAAATAGATCAGCTGAATATTCTAGAATGTGATTTCTTTTCTTAAGCAGTGGGTATTATTCATGTCTTTAATTTAGCCAAGGGAAGAGATGGTGTTAAGTGGAAAATACAAGACTGGTGAACAAATACTTCGTCTAACAAATGAAAGATTTGCAGTTCCAGAAATACTTTTCCATCCTTCGGATATTGGTATTCAAGAGATGGGAATTCCTGAAGCCATTGTTTATTCTATTCAGAATTTACCTGAAGGTATATCCTGAAAGTATTTTGAAAAGGACAGGGGGGTGGGAGAAGGAGGGATGGTGTAATGGCTTGGTTTCATTTGGTGTGAAAGTGACCAAAAGTCAGTAATTTAAGAAGCAAAGAGTAAAACCTTTCTGACTGCTGTTTGTCAGAAGTAATACTAAGGCTTTCATTTCATAGATTATGTACAGGTAATTTTTATTATTATTACAAAGAAGATTTTCATAGGTTTTATGATGCCATGTAAGTATGGCAGCATTTAGACTATTAATGTACTCTTAATATAAAAGTGTCACTTAAAATCCCTCTTGAAAGGGAAATTGTGTTGGCGAATGTGAAATTTAGTAAACACAAGAAAGCAGTTGTTATCAAAGCGAAATTCTGAAATCAGAGAGAACATAGAGAACAAACCTTCTCATATTTCTATTTAACTGATATGCTTCTTATATGATCATAAATTTTTGTATGCCTATTTCTTACTTCTGTTCAAATTCGTAACAAAATTGGACAAATTACCACCTTTCATCTTTAGATATATGTTCCATCTCTTAACTACAGATTTACTTAATTATTTTACAGAAATGCAGCCTCATTTCTTCAAGAACATAGTTCTGACTGGGGGAAACACCCTTTTTCCAGGCTTCAGAGATCGGGTTTATTCTGAAGTCAGATGTCTCACTCCAACTGACTATGATGTTTCTGTTGTTCTTCCTGAAAAGTAAGTCCTAAACTACTAAATGGAAGGGGCTTTATCTTTCTAGCAGAACAAACAATAAAGTAGGGTTTCTTCTGCTGATTAAGAAGGTATATTGGGTAAAGGTTAAGTGAACAAAAATAGTGCAAGAAGGATGTTTTAAATCAGTGTATTTTCAGACAAACCAAATAAACTAGAGATCCCCTGCTTGCTATGTACTTTACCCAATAAAGTTAAGGAAGTGTTTTCATGGTCAGCCTTTTTACTGTAAACAGATAAATAAGACTATATTGTAAGTATGTAAGATTAGAACTTAGTCTTTTACTTAGAATTTTCAGCATCTGAATGCTGCCATGTCATGATTAATGTACTACTTCATGGATTGGGAAGGGATAACATCTTTGCAGAAGGAGTGGAGACAAAACAAGTACATTTTGAATATGCCAAAAAAGTCTTACTTTTAAAAAGTATTGTTAAGGAGTATTTTTAAATACTATTACAGAATTAATATCTGTGCAAAGTAAATACAAAGGCATATCCACGTTATTCCCTCTTCACAGCGGCCTTCAAATAGGCCCTTTTCTAAAAACCAAGTCAGCTAGCCCTGCTACAGTTTCAAACTTTGTCTCGTAACTTCTCTGGAGCTGGATGGTTTGATGTAGCAATCAAAAATGTAGTTTAAATAGGTGGAGCTAAAGAAAAGTCTTGGAAATCATCCCTGCTTATTTCTATTTTAAATGAATCTATGGAGGAGTAACAGTAACTTTCTTCATTTTACAGCCCTATCACTTATTCTTGGGAAGGTGGAAAGCTCATTTCTGAAAATGATGATTTTGAAGACATGATAGTAACTAGAGAAGACTATGAAGAACATGGGCACAATATCTGTGAAGAAAAATTTGATATATAGGTAGCATAGTTGGATATGTTGTTATTCCATTGATTTACTTAGAATGGAATTCTTTGAACTACAACCTCTTTTCCATCAGCTAGGATTGTGTTTTAGCTTTCCTGTATTGAATCGGGTTGAGAAAAAATAATTTTAAGAGTTTAGAAATAAACTTTTACAAGTGTAATATTATGAAGTAATATGTTCATTGTAATTTTGTTATGTTTGTATCTTTTCTGATAGCTTCACTGTATTTTTATTGCAGAACACCTCAGTGCATGAGGCAATAAAAATAGCAAGTGCTTGTACTGGTGTGATGCTAATACATAGCAAGAAGAAATGGTATTTTGTTTTTTTTTTTCCAAATGAGTATTATTCTAACTCACATATTCCACTAAAAGACCATTAAACATATCTCAAAAGGACCCTTTGATGTTGCCTCTCCTGAAAAGAAACACGAGTTTTATTTTTGGTTACTTTAGTGAGTTATTTTAGCTATGAGGGAAATATACTTGAAATGTGACCACTGCTATTGACAATATGCTTAGGCTTTGAGAAAAGAGTAATTTGAACAATTAGGGTTTTTAATTTAGTAGGTTGTGGAGTTTTTTGTTTGGTTTTTGTTTTAAACAATGCCTGAGCAAATAAGCTTCCTGCCACCCCCATCTTTTTGATGAGGTGCCACAAAGGTGAGCAAAGCTTGCAGCTGTGTCCTGGGCAATGACCCATCTGTGTCCTCTCCATGCATCCTAGATAAACACAAACACCCCAGAACTTGTTATTTCTGGCATCAGAAGCTGCATCTGTTGTGCAGCATGGCGTGCAGGAGGGGGAAGAGCCAGAAGGCTGGGAGGGCCAGGTGAGATGGGGGTGCCCCACCTGGCCTGCTTGCTTGCCAAGACAGACAGGCAGACAGGGTGGATACGGGACACTGGAGTATCCTGTTGTGTCTCATATCTCCTCTCTCATCTGTCCTAACATAAAGCCAGTAAATATTCCTACACAGTGCACTTACCTGGCTACCTTGTATAAGGGTAGCATGGAAGAACAGCCAGTGCTTCAGAGAATGGGGATCTTTCTTCTTGAGTGTGACTTTTTTTTACAGTGGAAAAAGTTCAAGGTTGCTTTCCTCTAGTCTAACCTGCTGAAAGGAATGAAAGGGGTACCTTCCTCCTGCTCTGAGCAGCTACGTGAGCCACACAGGAGGCAGCTAGGGTATGAAGGCATGAGACCAGCACCTACAACTTGTTGGACACAGATTGTATGACTTTGTGAAGGACATGAGTAAGTCTGGTACACTGTCACTTCAACAGCCACATGGAGAAACTCTTGTGTCCAAGCTCTAGTTTTTTAACTAAGTGCTTCATGAGTGTCAGCATACTCTAGCTGGGACTTAAAGAAACATACACATTCTCATGAAAGCGCTAATTAACTTTTTGTAGGAGCAAGCATGAATGCTCTGCGAATAGAAGCAGGCCTCCTTTGAAGGTGGCACCACTTGTACTTTGATAAGACTGTACTGAAAAGTACCTCAACTAAACTCTTCACTCTGAATATTCTCTACTTCAAACAAATTCATACTGGCAATTAATTTGATAGCACTATGCTAGAAATCATAAATAGAAATGAGTGGCAGGTCCCAGGTTTCCCTACTACATGATTCTGTGTCAGATACTGTTAAAAATATGACAGAAATGTCTATAGTCCAATAAATTTTTTCTAATTTTGGGATTTAACTGAAAATCAGTAGTCTATAGTTCACCAAACTGTTTTGTTCAGTGCGCCCTTAGATGTAAAGTAACAGGCTTCTGTCAACAGAAGATTAAAAGGTGAGTAGATCCTCCTGCTAGGGTATGTGAATAAAACAGGGCTCTCAAGAGCACTTCCTTTCCTTTGCAGAACTAGATCAATCTAAGCTTCTTGTCCCATGAACTGGAAGAAACCACAGGGCAGCTATAAACTGCTTGGAACACTTCCTTACTGTTTAATACCTCGTTCTAATACCTCGTTCTACCCACCATGAGCTGCATCTTCCCAATTAACACACTATGAAATGAAAAGCTCATCACTTTTTATACAATTATTTATTATATTTAAATTAGCACAAGAAAATTCTAAATCAAGTCACAAAGTGCAAGTTTTTTTAACGACACAGTTTTTACCCAAAGCAATTCCCAGCCCACAAATTACCATGTTATCACCCCTGCCTGTTACCAGGTTTAGTATTTTGAATAAGACACAGTAAAGGGACTGAAAAGAGAGAAAGGGAGAGAGAGAGATTAGAAAAAAAGAACCAACTAAAACCTCTTCTACTGCTCAACACAAGAAGCACGTAGTTAGGAAATACTTTCCTGTTTACAAGTCTCAATAACCTGCTTCTGTATGGGCTCCCATTTCTGGGACAATGACCAAAACCCCACACAGGGCTAGAAAAAGAATACATGGCCCTGTACTATAGGAATTAAGGCATTCACCTCTGAAAGGGGAAACTTGGATGCTTTTCCTCTAGAAATTATTTATTTCACACTTAACTACCAAGTGCGTAAACAGGGATTCATGGACAGAGATTTCAACTACAGTCTCTGATTTCTAATAGAGCCAGGTAATTTAAATAAGGCTACTTCAAATATGCAAGTTAACTAAGTGTACAGGTAATGGGTTGTGTTGTTTATATCTTTCACTGTTTCAATTTAAAAACAAAACACTTGTTCTAAGAAAGCTTTGGTATCCTGCTGACTTGACTATATTTGAAGCCTGTGGGAGGATGGAGACAAAGCAGCACACTCACAACAGGAAAAAAAAAGCATGCTTGTAGTGGAGCTAGTCCAGCACTGGGGCCAAGAAAACGATAGAGAAGTAGAGGATCTGTCACACAGAGAAGAGGCTGAGAGTGCTGTGATTGTTTACCCCTGAGAATGCTCATAGGAGGGAGTGAAGACTGAGCCAGACACTTCAGCAGTGCCAATGAAAGGACAGGAGGCAGTGCAATAAATTCTACCTAACCATAAGGCAGTTTATTTTGATTAGGTTATTTTGCTTTTCTGTTGTGGAGGTTTGTTTGCTTGTTTTTAAGTACCGTGAGACTGGTGAAATTCTGGACCAGACTCACCCAAGAGGCTGTGGCATATCTGTTTTTAGAGATATTCTAAACTCAACTGGAAAGTCCTTGAGCAGCCTTGTACCAATCAACTCCAACCTGACTGGTGAGACTAGACCAGAGGTGCCTTCCAATACCAAGTCTTTGAGCCTTTGTCCAATACATGACTAAATGTCTGTTGCAAGGATGAAAGAAGTAAAGTAACCCCTATCACACTATATCACATATTTGTTTATTACACAAAAAGGCTGAGAGAGCATGAAAAAGAGAAGGCTTTGGGGTGACCTAATTACTGCCTTTCTGTACCTTAGGGGAGCCTACAAAGAGACCTTCAAAATGTAACTTTTCCCTTGAATTAGCAGCAGCTCAGTCTGCCAGAGAGGGAAGGCAGTAACAGGTTGTAATTACTGACTGCAAGCACACACAGCTCACCTGCCTAATAAATCCTTCCTGCTGCAGATTCAAAACACACTGACCTGCTTCCAACATTTCTTACACAATTTGTACAGTTTTACCATACCCACAGGAGTCATAACCTATGGTTTAAGATGAGATGAAGTTATTATTAATTAAAGATAGAAAATATTAAAATCCCCTACTGATTATCAACCCAAGCATGGCTCAGAACACAGATGTGGCTCAGATAGAAAGCCATGGGGTTGTGGGACAGATTGAAAAAAGTGCCAAACCCTGAACTCAAGGCAGCCCAAGCAGTGAGCTGTTATTACTTACAAATAATTAAGTATATTTTGCTTAAAAGATTAATTAGATTTATTGCTTTTTAGCAGCATAGTAATTTTGATAGTTGTAGCTTCCTGAAACTGAAGATGTAAATATCTAAGATAAAAACATTTTTAATGAGCAATTTTCATGTGCCTCCTTCACTCCTTGAAAAAATATTTTAAAAAGGCTGTATTGAAGTCTAACCATTTGGAGTACAAAATTCACATGTAGTTTTACAACCACTACAGTAGACAAAAGAATGGTATTTTCGGAATTCTTTGATTAATTTCTTCTTTTGCTTCGAAGGAACAGTAGGGTCATTGTCTATCTCTTGAACCAGTGCTAGAAGATACTGATTGGTTTGTTGCTTTTGATCTTCATATTCTTTAGTTGTAATGCGCTGACAGAAGGTGAAGCCTTTGTAAGAAATCAGAGGTTCAGATTAAGTTTCATGCATCAAATAAAAGCCTTGTTAAAAAATATGATAAGAAACATAGGTATATTGATATTCCAGTTCAGATGTGATTACATCTACCAGTAAGGTGGACAAGGTGGAATATGTGTCTGTTGTCTCTTCAATGTGTCAATGGAGATCACAGAGCCTCAGAGAATATTACAGACAGGCAGCTCTTCCCACTGTTGCTCATCTCTGTATTCTTTGGCTTCATAATATGTGATTCTCAGAACACTGAACCAGAAGGAATTTGGCCTCATTCCAGAATCCAACACAGATGGTAAAAAGATTCTGTACCAAACTACTTCTCTGGTAGCTGCTGTATTAAATATATTATTACACAGCAAAATAACTTAGAGTAACTTGTTTCCCGAGGGGTTTCTCTTCAGTGTTTAAGCACACAATGAACTGGCAATACAGGAGTCAAAGAAGACAAAGAGTCAGAGAGAAATTCAATTATTTAAGCCAACCCTTTTAATCAGTATTGGCAGCAAGGCCAGACAGAATGTTAGCTCAAAAGAAATAAGCTGAAAAGCATTAACCCCACATACAGAAGGGTAGTGTAGCCTAAAAGGAAGGCATTTAACACTTGGTGCGTAAGTCCTAAGATCTTAATAAACTTCATGCTTTCCCAGAAAGAGGAGAGAGTTCTTCAAAATACCTAACAGTCAAAACACCGACAATCAAAGTCTGTGCTCAAGTCATCTATCAGAACCTTAAACTACTTAGTTCTGTGAGAATTTATAGGTGTCTTGTGGCAAAAATAATACTGTTCCTAAATACAAAGTCCCATCAAATTCCCAAACCAAATTAGAAGCATTTCAGGAAGCACATTTTGTACCACTATCTCCAGAAGTAATTATTTGCTAAAAAAAAAAAAAGAATTAAAAATTGTAGCATATCCAAACTAGATTAATAGAATCCTTTTCCAGAAGTAATTATTTTCTAAAAAAAAAAATAATTAAAAATTGTAGTATATCCAAACTAGATTAATAGAATCCTTGTTCTCCCATATTCAGACCAGTCTTCCAGACAGCATTTAATTTAATATTTAGTGCATTAGCCCCTAATCCTTCACTTCCAACAAAGGAAAAGAAGTCTATGCACAATTATAGTCAACAATCAGTTCTTATACAATAATTTATATTAAAAGTTATCCCATCATCTACCTGAATTGATATCTGGATCTTGCCCTTCTAGCAAACTCTGAAGTCTTCTACTTGTCAGTTCCAGAAGAGTTAAAGGAGCCTGAAAATACAACCCAACAAAGAAAATATTACAAAAGCAATAATTCTGTAGTTTGATAATCGAAAGCTTTCAGAAAACCACTTTAAAAACACATAGTTAAATGCAGAAGAATTTATGCCCACATTTATTTAGGTACACACTCAAAGTCTCTCATAGAATTGCACTAAAACAATTTTACTAAGATATATGTGTTTATTTCTGGCCAAATAAATAGGAAGCAAAAAGTTCTCCATGGCAAAAACCATTTTCCATGGCAAAAACCACAGTGCAAAACAAGCTGATTTCAGCTTTCACACAAGGCTCTCAATTGCAGCTGTCAGAGTGAACCACTGTCCACTCACTGTCACTGCTGCACAGTTCTGGCCCTAACTCCAGTGGGGAACCAAAGGTCCAACCCTCATGTCAGAACCCTTAACGCAAATTAAAAAAGGGGCGTTGGCTGTGTACTAACAAATACAAAACCCTCACTAACCCTCATCACGTAATGCTAATTAAAAAAAAAAGGTTCTTCCATGTCTCAACCTGAACTCAGAAGTGGAAATTAATGTATTATATAAAAATACAAAAACAGTATTTTACCGAAACCAAATTTCTGTGATGTTTATTTTTATAGGGTATTGCAAAGTTTCATCTTTTCATGTGTGATAATATGATGGAACATAAATTAAGGAGATTATAAAAAAGCCTGCATATTTACACAACTCATCAAGTTTAATAGAAAGGCTACTAGCATTTTGTGGTTCTATTTGTTTTCTTCAGTATTTAGGAATGTTAGCTCCTAAACGGAAGGATCTTTTAGAGTTGTCAAAGCTATACATATACACTGAGGTACAAGAGCATGCCATTTTTCTACCACTCAGAGTATGCTAGTGAACTTCTAAAGGAGAAAGGCACTAAGATACCTAAATATTTAGTAGGCATCAATTACCAACAAGGTGCCAAAATGACCCTATAAAGATTATTAATATTTTAATTATTTTCCTAATGCAAATCATGCAAATATAAGGAGAGGATATAATTTATAAAGGATTGCAAAACTCTGGAAAAATCTGTCCTATATAGTCTGGAATAGCTTCTCACCCTGTTTGGCTGTACTATTAACCTGTAACTAATGGAACATTAAGCACAGTTCCTCAGACTTGCCAAACTCAAAAAAAGGCAATTCATGGCATTTAACATAACAAAACCAATGATGTAAGGAGAATGATACCTTGAAGAGCTCGGAGTGATTGTCCATCAGAAACTGAGTCAGCAGTTCTGCCTGTGGTTTTGACAGTGTCCTGTTTTGTAAGATGAACTTTGTACAAGTCTTGATGATCACAAATCGGTTCTCAAACTAAAAAAAGTAGCACCCAGATTTGGCATTAGATGGACTTGCAGTTTGCTAGCAAAGACTAACTACAACAGGATGCTACCAGTGGGAAGCAGGTCACAGGGAAAGACAGTAAACAGAATACTTCTAACTAGACAAAGATTTTAGCTTTTCTATGAGAAAGTGCTATTTTTCACATTAAGCAGAACAGATACTTACTTGTTTTTGCAATCTGTAGCCCTCAGACTCCGATGCAATGGCCAGGAATGTAAGGAGCCTGTGAAGTTCTTCACAGATATTCGGTGCTAATAATTTTAAATAAAGTTGTAATGCCTCTAGAGCTTGATCTGTTTTTCCTTTTTCTGCCATAGAGTAGAACAGAATATCCAATGTTACTATTAATTTTCAGAGTCGTGAATACTTATTTAAATCCCAATAATAATCTCAGTTTTGGGGCTGTTTCCTTCCAAACAAAATTTCACGTTGTTCCAGTTATTAAAGGATTCTTTTCTCAATTCACCAGTTTTAATTTTTTCTCCCCCACCTGGGGCAGGGTGGCAGCAGGCAGTGAGTGAGCAGCTTTGTAGTACTTAGTTGGCAGCTGGGGTTAAGGCACAACAACAACCCAACAGGACTGATGCAGCAGCAACAAAGCCTATTTAGGTAGGATTAATCTTCAACTTGTATTTAAATGAAACCCTTCTGGCTTACTTGTTTGCATACAATAGGAGGGTTCTTAATAGGGCCTTTTATAATTGTAAACAATTTCTATTACTAAAAAGGACCCTATGTCCACAACTTTAAAAATCTTATTCTGGTTAAGAGGAAAAACTTTATAGCAATGATTTTAGTTTTATGTTATTACTTAGTAGTAGCAATAAGGCAAATTCTGACCTGAGGTAAGTAACTTTCACAGTGGGAGTAGTTACATATTGAAAGTAGTACACATAGAGGTTGGTGAATCTCTATCTTCCAGATTTTCAAAATTCAGTTGGACCAGGCCCTAAGTAAATTGACATAACTTTGAAATTTGTCCTTGTCTTGAGTACAGGTTCATAATAGTCATCTTGAGCATTTCCTTCCAACCTAAAAAGTGCATCTGCAATGGCATTGCAAATGGTGTCATAATTCAGTCAATCAATACTTAGTGGCATCCTCTACACATTTTGCATCTTTCTTTTTTGTTCCAGGTTGCTCTTACCTATAAGCTCTATAATTCCTGAATGAATAACAAAATCCTGGGTGGCAAGAAGAGAGTCCTTCTTTTGACTGTAATACTTCATTATAACATCAAAAAGAATCTTCTTGTATGTATTCAGACTGCTGGGGTTGTCAGTGCTTTGAGGTAACTGCTGACTAACCATCACTAGGAACTGGTCAGGAAAATACTCCAAGCATTCAATTGCAGCATAGAGCCACCTGTCAAGCCTGTAGAAGAAAAAGGTCATTTTAGTGCTTGCTTTAAAATGCTCTACCTGTTTTTATTTTCACAGATTCATAGAATATTCTGAGTCAGAAGGGACACACAAGGATCATTACATCCAGCTCTTCAGTAAATGGGATTGAATCTGTAACCTTGGTGTAATTAGCACCATGCTCTATACAACTGAGCTATCTCAGAGTCCATTTAATCCGTTAAAAGAAAACTAGATAGAAATAACCATGCAGGTATAGTCACATATACAATTAAGCAGTTTGTGTAACTTATTTCACTAAAGAAGTTCAAAAACCTGCTCAAAATTAGTAACTTCCATGTTTTTCCTATGCTAAACTCAATACACCTGAGACAAACCCAGACCAAAACAAGGTGCAAGCATGCCAGACTGTCACTGACCTCAGGAAATCAGCTAGTATTTAAAAACCAAACACCACCCCACCATTACTCCAACACACACATTGAGAACCCACCAGGGCTAACCAGGGTGAAAAAAAAAGATCTTTACAGAAGAGAAAAAGACAGTTAGTTTGAAAAAAGAGGAAAATAAAAGTTGGTTAAATCCCAGAGGACTACAGAAGTAGTTTATTATATAACCTACTATAAAGGCTTGAGTTTTCACAAGCATCTACTGTCTCTATATCTTTACTAAGGGAAGAAAATGTAACCTAATTATGCATCTAAAATTCGGGTGCGTAATTGATTGTTGAAAGAAGCCAGAAGATCAGAGGAAAAAGTCTAAACCATTTTGTACAGAAGGAATATAAAATCATAAAAATGTGTGGGGCAGAGAAACAATACTTTTATCTGATTCTGGATGTAAAATAATTTGATCTGAACCAATGACAAGTTGCAAATATTATTTAAGATCCACAGAATCTTATTTTTATCGTGGAGAACAAAAACAAAGATTGTGAAATTGCAGACAAAAACTGAATTAATTTGACAAAAATAGGAATTACTAAGACATTCACATGAGCCTTGACATATTCCTTAAAAGTATATGCAAGATAAAGATCAGCCTAAGTACACTAAACAGGAACACTACAAAAGTAAGAGAAAATTTAAGGAAAAGAACACTGACAACATGCAGCCACATTTATGTTCTCATTATATAAGTATTCTTCAGTGGTACAGCTTAGTCTCTCCTTTTCTCTTGCTAACAATAGATGCCTTATTGACTTTGGATCTACACACCACATCCACCGGGAACTGTGACAAAGACTCAGAATAAAGTTTTCAAGTTCTGATGTCTGTTACAGGGACCCAAGAGTAAAGATTCTGGTCTAGAAACTAGGAGTGTTTACAACATTTAAGGTTAAAGTTTTAATGTTTACCTGAGATGCTAAGTGTCCAGCTCTAAACATACTTCTTGTGAAATCACTTACCACTTCTGAAAAGAAATCAATCACACTAATGCCACCCCTGTCTACAAGTATACAAGCATAATGATGTCTATCTGTTGACTTAACACAAATCTTTGATCAAGAGTAAAATAAAGCCTTTACTAACAAATTAATTTAATAGATGTAAAACTTACTCGGGCAAGTTTAAACTACACGTAACCTCTCTGTCCAGGAAAGTGTTTGAGATAATCATGTCTTCTTCTTTGCCAAAACTGTCTGATTTTGTCTTCACTGAAGACACCAAGACATCTTCTAGAAGGGGAACATCAATTAACTGCAGTAGTCGTAGCAGAGCTTGCTGTTTCCAGACATCTTCTATTACTGATACCACAAACAAACAAAAAACCCTCAGAAACAAGTTCTTATGTAAACAGCTAACCTTTGTTTTTACTCACTAAAGAATCTATTAAAGAATCATGTAAAGAAAACATGGTAACAGCATAGTGTGAAGTTGTTGTGCTGGGTGAGGAGGGATCAAAACGGGAATGCTAAAAAAACAAGTCTCCCCCATTATATTAGGATTCAGAATAAACTACTCTCATTAATAGAAGAAAAAAAAAGACAAGTGAAAAGCAAAGGACTCATATAATAAAGACAGTCTTAATCTTAAGACCTACTTCCTTCTGAAGTAGTATTTTCATAAACAGCACCATTATGCAAAAACATAACCCTGCTGTGTTTCCTTCTATTTAGTTACTACAAGCATTAACCCCTTTAACACTCATTTAGATATTTTGTAATTAGTGACAGGTTAAATTTAGGTCTCTGTGGAGCATTGTTTAACAGAAATGGGACACATGCGCCAAGATACAGCAAAGAACAATCAAGTTTTAAAAAGAATAAATTCAATCCTCACCTCCTTTTGAAAGCAGGCAAGTTGGTTCATTAACCATGATCTTTGGAGGTAAAGATGCATGAACATATATTGATTGAAGAAGATCCTCAATCCTCTTTTTATCAGCTGCTTCCAATGCTAAGGGGTTTGAAAGTGTTGTGCCGCACTTTGCTCTGCTTAGGGAGGAGAAAAAAAAGATGTATATCAAATAGTACTAGAACACATTTGTCTGTTACTTAGTAAATTGCTCTTAAATCAGAACTTTAGGGCTTCATCATACCTGCAGTCTATCCTGCTATTAGAATTCCTATAATCCACATCTACTTTGTGGAAACAGCAAGGATATTGATTCCAAATACTGTTTGCTAGTTCCACTTTGTTTACTGGCTTTCAGTAACAAGCTCATTCATACTAAGTCTCAGATTTCAGCACAATTGACAGCAAAACCAAATTATTATGCTACTGTGCTAGCCTCCATTCCAAGAAACAAACAGCAGATCAAAATACTTTACCCAAAAATACATGGAAGCATCTACAATTTAGACATAACTTTTCTCAAAACTGGCACAGACTTTTCAGAAGTCTCCAACACCTGGTTTAGACAGACATAACTTCATTTAAAGGTAACCCTCCTTAACTTATTTTTAAAAAAGAGAAAAATTAGAACAGTTCAGAGTAACTCACTTAGAATATCTTTTTGTTTTCTGTTTGCAGATTTGCTCAGGAGATAAGCTTTCATTGTCCATATTTTTTCTTGGAAGAAGAGGATCAAGACTGCTATCTACAAATCTATAGAGACTAGAGTCCGTGTCTTCAAACTCAGTTTCCTTCCCATTCTTGAATAAGTAAAGCTTGGCTCCAACTGGCTCAAACACTTTGTGATCCATCAACGCTTGGCATACACGGACCCCCTTCAGCCGAGAAATATCATTGCAGCTTAGGTACATGCTTTGCATAAGATGGCTCAGTACCACATCAACAGCGTTGGAGCCGGTGAAACAGTTTCTATATGTTTTCAGGTGTTGTCTACGTCTTTTGATTTCCACTTGATTGTGAAGGGCATGTATAATACTATTCCACAGCTGAGTTGCTTGAAAAGGACCATCGCAGTCTGCAAAATGTTTGCATGAAAGTTTTACAAATTTATAAACCTTTAATACTTAAAAAATACAGTGTTATTTTAGTTTTTTATATATTTTCAAAAAATATTCAGAAACCAGCTGAATTTTACAAAGACAAAGATGATATTTCATTACTCAGTCCTTCTTGTAATCTGACTCACACCAACTATGGTAAAGTTAAGAGAAGAGAACAAAAATCCACTAAAAACAGGTGACGAAGGTTTTTCGTCATTGTTATGACCACACACATTGTATGTATGTGATGTGTACATACACATTAAATCATTAGAGAATCACAAACCAGCCGAGGCTTGCAGGGACTCTGGGGTCTATCTGGTCCAACCTCCCTGCTCAAGCAAGGCCACCCAGAGCTGGTCACCCAGAACCAGGTTTTGAGTATCTCCAGAATCCGAGATGTCCACACACGACATCACAACCTCTCTGGGTACCACTGAAGTCTGCCTGCGTCCTCTTTGCAGTCTCCCTCCAGATCCTTGCAGACACCCCCAAGCCTTCTCTTCTCCCGGCTGAGCAGCCCAAGCGCTCTCAGCCCCACTAGGGGAGGTGCTCCGAAATCCCCAGCTGGTCCTCACTGAGTCTGCCTCCATCCTCTTTGCAGTCTCCCTCCAGATCCTTGCAGACACCCCCAAGCCTTCTCCCGGCTGAGCAGCCCCAGCGCTCTCAGCCCCACTAGGGGAGGTGCTCTGAAATCCCCAGCTGGTCCTCACACATCGCGCCCAGCTCAGCAGACAACAAACAAGGGTTGGCAGTGCAGTAACTGCGCCTGGCACCCAGCCCAGCTCCACGCCCAGCCCCACCAGCAGCGGCCCCCGTAAGCTCAGCTCCGCGGTACGGCCGGAGGAAGCTCCTCGCCTCCCCGTTCAGCTGCCGAGCCTCCCTAGCCCCGTTCTGCCCGCCCCCTCCCGCGGCGCTGGCAGCCGGCAGTACCAGCACAAACAACGGGCAGGCACCGGCGCGTCGCAGCCCGCTCCGCTCCCCAGTGCCTCCGACACTGTGGGGGAAAAGCTGCTGCGGCGGAGAGACGGGGACGACGCTCTTCGCCCACCTCGGCGCCGCCCGCTCGCCCGCCGCGGCTGCAACTCGCTCTGGCTGCGGATCCTTCTGAAGCGCGGAGTCAAATAGCCCGCCATGGCCCCGGCCGGGCCGCTGGCGGAAGCCGGCGGAGCGCATCACTTCCCGCCCGCCGCCCCCGGCCGCGCCCAGCGCCGCCCCTGCGGGTCGGAAGTGAGCCGAGCTCCGGCCGCCCCCGCCCCGCCGCCGAGGCTGCCGCCGTCACTATGGAGTAGTGGCGGCAGGACGGGGTCCGAGCGAGAGACGGAGCCGGCGTGACAGGCGGCCCGCCGGGCCCACAGGGCGACGGGCAGCCGGGCTCTGCGCCGGCAGCTTCCCGCGGGCTCAGGTGAGAGGCCGCGGCCCGGGTCGACAGTGGCTGCCCGTGGCCTGGTGGCGCTGCGCGGGGCGGGCAGGGCCGGCCGGCTCCGCTGGAGCGGTGAGCTCGCGGCCCGGGTGCCCAGCGCTGAGGGCTGGAGGGGAAGGGCCGTCCCGGAGGCTCGATCGCCGCTCGGGCTGGGCCGGGCGGGGACCGCTGAGCTGCCCGAGCTGGCGGATCGCGGGTTGCCTGCCGCCTGTGCCCGCCCCCCGGCGCGCTGCTCCCGGCTGCCCCGCGGAGCAGGGAGCGCAGGCACCGGCCCTGCGGCGCCGAGCGGTGCGAGTCCGCTCTCGCTGTAAATAACACTAAATACTTCATCCGGGAGCGGGGTTTGGCCAGTGCACGGACTGGGTTTCACCTGTCACCAGGCTACAGATAGAACCACGTTCATGGATCTCGTTCCGTGAGGTTTTGGTGGAGATTCAGCTGAAGCTCAGTACCGGAGTGGTGCATGAAAGTTAAGACGGTAACGTGCGGCGAGGGCAGCCTTGCACAGTGCTTCATTGCGTTTGACCCTCTCGATGTTTTTGTAACAAATGCAAAAGACTGGTTGTGCTTTGAAAATGCTGGGGGTTTGTCCTTTTGTTTGCTGTGACTCAGTTGTTCCAGCACTTACTCCTGTGGATTGATCCTGGCTTGGGGCAGGTGGATAGGATGCGGTTGAGTGGCGTGAAGTAGCTTCGCTCCAGCCTGCTGGTCTTGGCTCCCAAAGGGGGATCCCAGCTTGTTGTAGTTCAGAATAGTGGTAGCGTATGTTGTACTGCTGTGTAGTGTGCACCCACAGCCATACATCAGGTGAAGCTATGAATTAGTTTGAGGTTAAACTGCTGGGTTTGTATTATGCAGGTTTTTTTTTATGAGTGAGGATTGAAAAATGGTGGACAGTCTTTGTTTTGGATTTCAACAGCCTGTATTTCAGCACTTGGAATGTTCTGCCTCCTTTCTGAGTGCAGTGTTGGTTGGTGCTTACTGCTTTGCTCAGTGGTTGTTCTCGTCATGCTGCCGTATGACTGCTGATGTACATCAGTATAAAAGCCATTACTGATTGTGAGGGGCATTCATGAAAAAACATATTGAACATTCAACATTTTTTAAGATTAGTTCCAGGTTTCATGGACTAAGAATTGGTAGTATTAATGTTACTCATGAAACAGGAAGAGTTCTTAAACAATTATTGCATATCCTGTGTTGCTTGTCCAGACACTGTTATACTTCGGATTTTGCATTTGTCTCATTTATTACCTTTTAACTTGAAATGCAAATTCATTGTGGCTGACTGACTTTATTGCCACTTGATTATTATTTTTTTTTAAATACAAGACCAGTCTTAACTGAACAAACA
Organism: Passer montanus; assembly: GCF_014805655.1. Taxonomy (NCBI): domain Eukaryota; kingdom Metazoa; phylum Chordata; class Aves; order Passeriformes; family Passeridae; genus Passer; species Passer montanus. The sequence goes on from NW_024364270.1 coordinate 13,649,864, forward strand.
AGTTTTCCTACAGTTGAGAACTAAGACTTGTGTATTTCAGATGTGGTTAACTCATTATGATTTGTGGTATTAGAGGTACTATCCAAAACAGATACTTTTGGTGGGGTATGGATTCTCTAGGTACCTTGTTCCCGTTGACATGTATAGATTTTTTATTGAAATTGGTGATAGCAATTATTTTTATAAAGCAAAATACACAGTTTTAGATTACATTCAAATACTAATTAGAGGATTTCTACAAATTCACAGTTAGGTGGATGTAAACTTTAAACCCCATCTGCTTATTGAGAAATAAATTTCTTGGTACTGCTTGCTCAGAAGATAAATTAAACAATAGTTTGCCTACCATCAAGCTGGAGGGGAACAGGTTGGACAGGGTCTACCAGGCTTGAATTTTATGTTCTAGCACTTCAGATACTGGAATGCTGTTGACATTCTCACCTAGTGGCTTTTTCAGGGTATTCACTGCAGTTTGCCTGTCACCCACAGAAGAGGGCACTTCTGATTTAATGAATGCTACACCACTTAACCACCATCTCTATAGAGAAGCTTCCTTTCAGATTTACACAAAAGAATTTGAACATGCATCCACATGCATTTTCTTCATAATATTTCTGCAGTTAATTTTGCAAAGTGTTTGAGAGTCCTAACAAGATGCTCTTGCATTGGTACTAGAGAAGATTGGATGGCTGGGAATGAACAAAACAATGGGAAAAGCACGAGATCTAAAGCCAAGTAATTTGATTTGGGATTATCTTAAACTCATTAGGATTGACTTTCTAGTCTTTTAGCATATAGAGTTTGCCCACAGAGTAGCTGCCGAATAAAATTGCTGAGAGCTAGAAATGCCTATAGCTCCTTTTTAGAATAATCCATGATCCTTGTTTGTGCCTATTTATTAGGTTAATGAAAAGTTTCCTCATACAGGGATATTAGCCAGTGTCTTCATAGAAGTTTGGTGTAGGGCTGCACAGTTAGGACTTGCATGTGTTTTTCCATCGTGAATCATAATGTAAAATTAATTTCTTGTAGTAATAAAATTTCAATTACTGCAATAAAATTACTTAATAAAGGAATTCTATGTTTCTGTAATTTATTTCAAGGTATGTTCTCAACAAAACACTAAAAAGATAGCAGATAAGTTCTTAGCTATTCTTCAAATTGTCTTGTTTATTACAGACACAGCATCTAAAGGGTCAAGATAGAGCAACACAGCTGTTCTTCATGTGCACTGTGCTAAGGTTTGCTTGGGGGCTTGGCTAATATTGTTACACACAACTGCACTGAAGGGAGTTGTCCCATAACACAGGGAACTTCTTAAAGAGTTTTGGTTATTATGTTTATTAGCTCTTTTACATTTACAGACCTCTATTACAGGTCTGTCTTTGCAATTGAAACCTAATCAGAATATTTGTCCTGATTTGTAGTAGAATCAAATGTATACTACCAGGGAGAGAAGGAGTAACTTCAGTGTGGTTGATTTTGGTAAAGTTTGACTGAAGGATACAGATGTCTTTACATCTTACTTGAAAGAGAGACTGAAGAAATATCCTCAAGTGTTTCTTTGGAATATACTGCATAATACTGATTCCAGGAAATAATTTATTCTTGCATTCTCTTTTTCTTTGCTCACTCAGATAAGGAAGGTGAATGTCTATATCTCTTTTTTTTTCTGCTGTTTGTTTGTTCATTCTTTTTTGTGTATACATTATCAGAGAATTGCATAAATGGCTTCAGAACTTGTATCTGGCAGAATAGGCAAGTCAGATTTATTAAGAAAATATAAAAAACTCTGAAAGTCCACACTACAGGGGAAGATGAAGTAAATTGGAAGTTGCCACAGTCTTTTAGCTCTAAAATTTGAAAGGTGATATGAAAAAAGCTTCCTTGCACAATTTTGGTGAAGCATAAAGAGATGGTTTCTTGTTTCCTTCCCCTGCACTTAGTACTTAAGATACTTAAGATTGGATCATACAAATGGTAATGTCAGCAGTCTCATGGGCAAAATACTGATTTTTGAGCTTGTATTTTGAAAAGCAATGCATAGGAAAGAATATTTCTGTTTTTACTTGCTGTGTGTATAATACACATCCATTATTTTGCTAGCCTGGGATCTTAAGCAATCCTTCACTTCAGACAAATGAGTAGTTCTGTGAGCACTGGAATTAAAGGAGTCTGATTTCCTTCAGATTTGTTTCTCTATTTGATGTATACTAATACACAGGGTGTGAGCCTTTCCTGTCAGGGACAGTTTATAAATCCTTTGCATTATTTGGTTACAGTTTTCAAGAAATGGCTGAATTGAGAGGGCTGTGAAACTCTTGTTTTCTTGTCTTTGTAGGATAAGCCATTGGTGCAGATTGAAACCATGGAGTCCATGCTGAACAAGCTGAAGAGCACTGTCACAAAGGTGACAGCTGATGTCACCAGTGCTGTCATGGGAAATCCCGTCACCAGGGAATTCGATGTTGGGCGACATATTGCCAGTGGAGGTAATGGTCTTGCTTGGAAGATATTTAATGGAACTAAAAAATCAACAAAGCAGGTGAGTTATCAAGTAAAGAGACGTGTTTTTATAAACAGTAGATGACAGATTGATTGGTAGCAGTTGGTAAGTGGCAGTTAAAGTCTGACTGGACAGACTAATGTTAAGGGTAGTGAAATTATGCAAAAAACTCAGCACTATTTAGGTATATTGTTCTCAGATACATAAGTATTACTTGCCTTAAGCCTTTTGGAGAAAGAAGTGGTTTTGCATTCATAGCATACAATGCTATGGAACAATTCTTTGGAACCAAGATGAAGAATTCATCTGAGTTAAAAGTGATCTGACAAGAAGGAAGAAGTTTGCTTTAACATGGATTAGTTCCTCAGTTTGTTGCAGCTTGCAGCTTTTTTTTGGTAATAATTCTGTCTTTTTACAGTTTAAAATAATCATGAAGTATGTCATCATTTGTTGTCAGCAGCACTGTAGTCTTTTGCCCAGCTAGGGTACAGAAATTGAGCAGTTAGAAATGTTAAGTTATGAAATACTGTAACAGGAAGGCATGGGATAGAGTAGGAGGTTGTGAAGGAAGTTAGTTATGCTTTCCACGTGCTGTTTTCAGATCAGTGTTGTTCCTTTTTAGTTTCCTTAAAGTATTAGGGTTTAGAGCACCAATACTCAAACGTTTGACTCACTTGAAATTACATGTATAAATGAATATGGGGTTGTGACTTGAGAAGGAGGTTTGCAAAAAACAGAGTTTAAGAATTATTATTATAGAAAATTATTTTGTTGCACTAGAGAAATGTGAAAAGTCTTTTTTCAAATTCAGGGAGGAAATACAAATTTCCAAATGTAAATAAAAGTGTTAATAAATTACGGTTATTAGTTAAAAGTAATGCTAAGTAATGTGAAGTCACTTAGACAATGCAACAGCTTGCTGCAAATGTACCAAAAAGAAATGGACACAAAGAAATTACTTTGGAAAATGTTTATACAATCTGTTAGATCATAGGCAAATAAACAGTAGCAAATAGATATATGTAGTACATAGAATAAATAATCTGCAAAGAATGTGTGATCTGATTCTGTGTGACAGAGTCTGAACAATGTTTAATCAGGTACTTTTGCCATGTTTTCATGCATTTTTTTAGCTGGTGCAGAGCCCTGTGCGTCTTTTATTTACTGAATTTACCCAACATAGCAGTTGATTGGAGTTTTTTTTTGGTGTTACTCAGCTATACAAAGTGATAACATTGGAAGCATGGTAATTTTGATGGGGTTTATACAATCTATGTGCCCAGTAAGCATTTGACCTGTAGCAGGTATATCCTTAAGGTCTGGAGAGTTGTAGCAAGTTTCTTTGACTGTATAGTTGACAGAGTATATGTATCTAGGTTCCTGTCAATCACATTTTTCAAGCCTTGAATGTTCTGACCAACAGTTTTACAGAGTTTTAGTTCAGGTCCTCCATATGGTCCTGCAATATATCTGTAAACCCTGACTAACATCTGTGCAGTTGTATGCCATCATTAGTAATTGAAAATACAGCAGCAGTTGTACTGCGTGGAATTTTAGATGGCTGGTCTTTTGACATGCAGTTACCATTCATTATTAATGTTACCAGTTAGGTAACATCATGTCAACATTCACTTTGCCATTGCAAAACAATTGTGCAGCAATACAGCTTATGGTGAGTTGTACTGCAATAGATGTTCTTGAACATTATTTTTTACTTCTTTCCCATGTACCTTCTGAATGTTCTTTGGGCTGGCTGTCATTTTCCAGGTGATAGCAGTCACTTTTGTGAAGTTGCACATATTTGCTGTATTACAAGTGTGTATATCTAAGTTGAAGCTACAAGGTTTTTTTGCAGTGTGTATTGTAATTTGACAAGTGGGATGTAAGGGCTTAATTGTTGTCACTTTATCACAGTACAAGTTGTGGTAAAGTGACAACAACAAGTTTAAGTCTTATAAGACTAATAGACTTAATAGTTGAAGTCATTGTAGCCAGATAAAACAACTAGACAAGTGGGATGTAAGGACTTAATTGTTGTTGTCACTTTACCACAACACAAGTTGTGGTAAAGTGACAACAACAAGTTTAAGTCTTATAAGACTAATAGACTTAATAGTTGAAGTCATTGTAGCCAGATAAAACAACTAAATTTGGAGGTTTTAATGTTAAAGCAGTAGAACCCATCAGAAATCTTTGTTTTCAGGATTATTTTTGTTCCTCTTTTGAGTCAGTGGACAGTTACAAATATTCCATCTCTGGTGACAGTAGATATCTATAACTGTATTTTTCTTTTCTGAGTTCTGTCTGGTTCCTGCCTTGCTGTTTTTCTAGGATTTCTGAATGTTTATCTGTTATTATTTTTTAACATACCTTGTCTTTTCTTGCTTACTGTGAAGGTGACTTAGTAACAACCTAACAGAATGTGAGGAAATTACTTACCTGTGTGCATATGTTTGTCTGGTACTATTTCATAGCTGATCTGCTGCTGTTTGTTTGGAAGATTTATGAGTCACTCTGGTTATATATAGGTGTATAATTTCACAGTATGTATTTCAGCTCGTCTTAGATTTATTAACTTAGACTTTATGCACTTACACTTTTTTTGGCACAATATGGCACTTGTCCTTCTGCTTAGAAAGTGCAATCATAAATAGATAGGGTAAGGTCACAAAGCACTTGCCAGCTCAGTTGTAAAGCTAGCAGAATTCAGAAGGTAAGTTCCAACAACAAGGCTACAGACAGTCAAGAAGGACCTAATGGCCTTGAGTCAGCTGGTTGAGGATCCGAAGCACAAATTGTGTTCTCTTCTGCCAGGTGCAGGGAATTATGACTTTAAACAAATCATGCAGGATTGCAGCAAGCAGCAATAGAACTTACTTAGACTCATCACAAAATATTCAAACCATAGCTGATTTAAATACTCACTTTCTGATTCTTTTCACTTGTAAACAAACAGAGGTTTTTCAGAAGTGCAGTCTTAGTTTGAAATTTTGTTATTGGTCATGTACTGCTCAGTGTATTTCTTCCATCTCCTAGCATTGCTCTGCTCTGCTGTGTGTTAATGTTTGATCCATCACACCTAAAAGCTGGAGCAGGGAGCCAATATGGATAGAGGCAGGAAAATTATTGGTCATGTACCGCTCAGTGTATTTCTTCCATCTCCTGGCATTGCTCTGCTGTGTGTTAATGTTTGATCCATCACACCTAAAAGCTGGAGCAGGGAGCCAATATGGATAGAGGCAGGAAAAGTGTACTTAGTTGAGTTAGTTAGAAGTATTCACCTGCTAAGGGCTTAAGGAAAATAACTAAAAACCATTTCTTTGTGTATTGGGCTAAATTTCATATTTTGGATAGCCTATTTCTAAGAGTTTATAGGGTTTTATTTAATTAATAATGAAGCTGTTCCTGTGAGATTTTAATTAGAGTAATGGTTATAAAATGTGCAGTAAAAGAGCATCAAGTCCTGCAGACTGTATTTTCATATTATTTTCTACTGCTTTCTAACCTTTATTCATAATGCTGTTGTAGCAGCATATAAAAGTCTGTTTCATGATGAAAGGTTTTAATTCCTTTTTTACATCAGTTGATAAATTTCACATTAATGACTTCCCAGATGGCGGTGCAATCTAATTTTTTATTTTACATCAGCCTCTGTAATTTCAAAGTTTTGTACAAATTTCTTAATTTTCTCCTGCTCCAGTTGCTGAAGTTGGAGAGGATTTCTCTGTTTTTAACGTTCTTTAAGCATTAAAAAATTCTTAATGTTTTATCATGTGAATGGTCTGATCAGATTGATAGACTAATGTGACTATTTTGTCAGATTGTACTTGTTTCAAGCAGAACACTGAGGCAGAACCTGGTTTAATAAAGCAACACTTGATATATAGTCAGAATATTTTAATTGTTCATGCTTGGTATAAATTATTTCATCTACTTAAAATCAAGCTGATTTCTGACTGGATCTGCTCTTTTGTCACTGTGTAGGTAGGGGTTATAGTTTACACATTAGTGTTTATACAATAAAGGAACATTAGTACCTTAATTCAAAATGTCTCTTTCAGGGTTTATTTATAGTAACCTCTCCCATAACTGGGACTAAGAACAAGTCAGTTTCTTTGTTTGGTTATTGTATCAGTGGGATTGTACTGTTGATTCAAAAAACACATTTGTATATAATTGTGTGTAGGCTTAGGTTTTGGCTGTGTTGTATACTGAGAGAATTCTGTTGCTTATTTTCAGGAAGTGGCTGTTTTTGTCTTTGATAAGAAGCTAATAGACAAGTACCAAAAATTTGAAAAAGATCAGATTATTGATTCCTTAAAACGAGGTGTTCAACAGCTAACTAGGCTTCGACACCCTAGACTACTTACTGTACAACATCCATTAGAAGAGTCCAGGTAAGCTGTAGTAAAGTAGACAATAGTTACTTTTAGTCATTGTTTTGGTAGTGGATGTAAACTGTCTGGAGCATTCAATACATGCATCTGATGAGATTCAAGTTTAGTGTATTCATTCATATGACAAGGTATTCACCCTACCCCATATTTCATTCTCTCACCATAGAATGCAGTTTGAGGGTAGATAAATAATCTGTTGCTTGATTTTAGTCCAGTTGCAGTTCCATGTATACATTCCATACATTTAGTTCCATGTATGAGATGTATTTAGTAAAGGGATTTTTGATAAATTTTATGTGTTGTAGCTAAATACGGGTTGAAAAGGCCCTCAAGGGCCAATCAAGGGAGACAAAATTCAGCATGTTCTTCTAGTGCTTATTTGATTTAGGAAAGTTTGGTCACTGGTTTGTCTTACAGATTTATTGTTCAGCTGTAGGGATAACAGCACACTAAAATCTAGCAAGGAAATCAAGGTTTCATGTTAAAATAAGAACCTGATCCTGATGCTACCAAGAAGATCATGGAGGTTTTAGGGCTTTTTTCCCCAAAGAGGAAGGGGTTTGGACTAGATGATTTCCAGAAGTGCTTTCTAACCCCAGCCATTGTGTGATCCTGAACTGTAGCCTGCTGAAGGAAGATTCATTACATAATGTCCTTCCTTTCTGTGTTGACTTTTTCCAAGTGGTTTCTAGGAGCTGAGAATACTATAGGAATGCTTTTTCATCTTTGCAATGCCTGCTTTGAGACAGGTTTATTGGATTAAATTGCATTTGCATATTCATATCTATCTTTCCTCCAGTGCTAAACACATTTCACATTAATGGGGTTCAAAGGGTTCAAAGCTGTCATTGCACCTATGATCTAGTATGTCCCTTACAATGGCCTAAAGAAAATCAGTTAGGTAGTTGAAGACAGCTCTGAGTACTCTACAACAGTAAATAAACTATTCCATGCTAAATGGCCTAGGGTCATCTCAAATTATAGTGTGTGCAAGTGAATCCCAGAGTATACCTCAGGCTTCTTCCTAAAATTGTCACAGTTGTCCAGTTGACTCAGCAACTTTTCCCCTGAACTTTGCCCTTCAGAAGAAAACACCAAGATTCATACCTTGAAGAAAGCTTTGGTGCTTTGGTGGTGTTCTTGTAAAGCACTTAAACCTTTTGAGTAAAATTAACAATGTAGTTACATCAGAGTTCTTGTTTGTGAGTCTTTAGTAATGCCTTACACTTTGCTTCTGCTGTTTTTGTTCCCATACTCAGCACACTCAGCTGCTGGTAGAAACACCAGAAGCACAAAACCTGTACAGTTGCATGCTGTACCAGAAACTGATGTAACAGTTTTTGGAGAAGATTGATAAAGATTTATGTGAAATATATCTGTGTGTACATTGTGCAAGCATGCTGGCCAGAAACTGATGTAACAGTTTTTTGGAGAAGATTGATAAAAATAAAGATTTATGTGAAATATATCTGTGTGTACATTGTGCAAGCATGCTGTAAGATTGCTTTAGGATTTCAGGTCTTTCCAGAGTGCTTATTCTTGAAGAAATCCCTCGTGGGCCTCTAGCTAGACTGTACCTGATCTTTTTTTTTTTTCTTCCTTTTTTCTTCTTTTCTGTTTCCCCAAAGTAATATACAGTTGTAATGTGGGCCTCTAGCTAGACTGTACCTGATATTTTTTTTTTCTTCCTTTTTTCTTCTTTTCTGTTTCCCCAAAGTAATATACAGTTGTAATGATTTGCTCGCAGGTCATCCATTATATTCCTCCTTTATGGTGCAAATAGATATTTGATGCACCTGGAGGGCTGAAGTAGATATAGAAAGAAAGGCCATACCTTTCTGACCCTAGTGTGTAAATAGTTTTCCCATTATTAATAGAATGTTTTTACTACAAATTATTGGTATCCAACATAGTTATATTTAATATAAATGTGCATAATACATACAAAGATGTAAAACCTCTTAAAGTGCATTTAGATGAGTAAGTCCTTATACTAAATATTTAATATGAGTATGTTTATTTACCAATGGTCTTGAATTCCATTAACAGCACTGGAAATCATTATTAATTTATATTTAGCTTGTTATTGAAGAAAAGGATAAAAAATCCAAATTGTGGGTTAATTCATAATATCATTCCTACCCTTTAAAAATAGTAGTAGTGTGAATTGTCCCTTATAAATTACTAGACATTGCATTTGTTACATTGTTTCCCTGTAGAAAGCTTATGTATTTTTAGCTGTCACTTTTTATTTTTAAAATGTTTTTATCTTAGTAAAGACTCTGAATTTCATGTTGATATTATTCAGGAAACTGTTAAGGCAGCTGCCCTGTGTGGCAGGCATCACCTGCTGCAATATTCTGCTATTTAATTAGATTTACTGCAACTGTGGTTTGGGCCCCTTTTTTTAATTACCTCTTAAAGTAAAAAATAAAGAGCCATATTTTTATTTCCTCAAAACAGCAGTAATCAGAGAGTTTGTTATGAAAACCACAGAATAACTGTTCCCTAGGTATTTTCATCTGTGCCGTAACCATAACTAAATGCATAAGCTCTGTGTTAAAGCTGAAGTCAGACTGAAAAAAAGTACTTTGTCTTTCTATGTTCTCATTTTGGCTAGTGTTTATAACAGAAACAAGTTTTATAACCCTGGTCTTATTAATAGAAATGTGAAAGGTATGTCATTATCAGAATGGGAGGGAGGAAACCAAGCAAAAAAATTCTGTCAAATTGGCTTACACTTAGCATTCAATGTATTTTACTTTTTCAGTTGTTTTTCTTCTCGAGAGGCAGTAGATAAAACTAAAGTCTGGATGGATAGTAAGAAGTTTGCATGTTTCAGTGAACTTATTTTACTTCAAAGGTCAAGCTTGTTAATTATTGAAATACTGAAAAAAATGGGGTAGTTTCATGCTGAGACATGTCTTCTGATGTTTTTACAGAATGATCAAAAAGTTAGCCTCTGTCTTCTTGCCTAGAACATTACATTCAAAAATGTATCTTTTTTACTGTTACTTGGTTTCTGTTCTCTGATGCAGTATTTCGTGTTCTCATGAATTAATGATCCTTAAAGCAGGTACATGTGCTACCATCTGTGTAGTGCTTTCTCAAAAAAAGCCCTTTAAAACAATTAAGGAGTGAATTGCAATGGCTGTCCAGGGCCTCCACTGCTATGCAGAGCAGTATGAAGAATGTGGATGTAAAAGAATGACACTGACTGTGTTGCATGAAGCTTGGGAAATTGAGACATATATTGGATTCAGGACCAATTGTGAAATTTGAAATTTTGACAGTGTTATGACCAGTCATTACGTATGGAAGTTTGCTTCTTCTGTTCTTTTCAAACACAATTGACACAAAAATGCATAAGCAAGACCATTAATTTTTCATGAAGAAAAAAAAAAATCAATAAAATAGTTTAGAGAACAGTCACTTCACATGCAAACTGCTGTTCATATTACAAGTGTATTTATGTTTGCAGATCTTCTCTGTCAGTTGTCAAAGTAAGAATATTCAGGTGCTCCCTTATATTAATTTAGTTTCTGATCATTGTCTGACCTCATTAGGTACTGCTTAAGTCAGGGACATGTTCGTTTTAGGCAGAGGTAGAAGTCTTATTTTGCATGTTGTAATAGTAGTAAAAATTACTTGATCAATTAGTCATGGATCAGGACAAGGAAAGCATTGTTTTTAAAAAAAATCATGAAGTGCTGTGTGAATCATTAGTGATTTATGTGAATGTTGGATAATAAAATATCCTAATTCTAGTATTTGTTTTAAACTTCAGACATTTATGTGTTTCTCTTTAATATAATTTTAAAAGAATTCAAAATCTGAAATACAACATGGGTTTTGGTAGCACCAGGTGCTTTGGCAATATATATGGTGTTTGTATGGTTCTTTATTTGCAGTCAAGAGATATATTACATTTACGTACAAGAAAATTTTTAATGCATTTCCTATACAGGGATTGCTTGGCATTTTGTACAGAACCAGTCTGTGCAAGTTTAGCTAATGTTCTTGGCAGCTGGGACAACCTACCTTCTCCTTTACCATCAGACATTAAAGAATACAAACTGTATGATGTGGAGACCAAATATGGTTTGCTTCAGGTATGGTACAGGTTGTCTTTATAATTTTTTTTTCTGTTTTTAGTGTTAATGATTTTTTTTAATGAAGTCAGTACAATGCCAAAGTCTTGTCTGCCTATAGTAAATCAAATAATAATGAGGTGAGAGGTGATAGTGCCCTGATCACTCTAAGTGTAAATGAGGATAAACACTAGAAGCTCTAAGCTGCTACTCTTTTTTTGATTGTTCTGATATGTAAAATAGAAACTTAAATTAATTTTTATTTTCCATGTAAATGTTTATGCTACAGCTGTCTCTTCCATATGTGAATCTTTCCTTTATGTTCTGTGGAGAACCATTAACTCCCAGGTTTTGTTTGGTGAATATGTTGACCAGCTTCATAAAGCATGTTTGCTCTTCTGAGATGGTGTGGCCTGAGAGGAGAGGGGAATGCACCACCACACTTAGGCTGTGATAGTTAATTACTGTTAGTAATCTCACCCGTTGATTACCCATCTCTGTTTAATTTCTTTATGCATAATTTTTAAGGCATAGGCTAAAATATGTAAAATTGGTTTTTAGTTAACTTAGGAATTTAACTGTGACCATGAGAACAGAACTTCTGTAAATGTCTTATAGGATGTTTGGGGAAATATTTAACCTGAAATAATGATCTTTTATGAACAGGTTTCTGAAGGTTTGTCATTTTTGCATAGCAGTGTCAAAATGGTCCATGGAAATATTACTCCTGAAAATATAATCTTGAATAAGAGTGGAGCGTGGAAAATTATGGGCTTTGATTTTTGTATCCAATCAACAAATCCATCTGAACAGGAGGTAATAGTCTTTATATTTATCATAATTCAGTTTCAAATTCAGGTCTTTGCCTGAAACCATTTTCGTGATTTTGCATTCCAGTATATAACCATTTATTTAATATCAACCTCTGTATTTTGTTGGCCAGAAGTTAGAACACATGGGACAGGTCTGGATTGAAGTGCTGCATTTGGTCGTCTCAGAAAAAGAGCCTGAGTAGGCTCACAGTAGACTAGTGATGGTTTCACACAGAGGCTGGAGCCTGTGCCACTTCTGCTCCCCTTCATTTTGGATGACTTGCAAGCCTAACTGAGTGTGTTGCACTTACTCAGTGCCTGGCTGCTACCTTTGAAAATGAATTCTGTTGTATCTCATGTTTCCCATTTCAGCAGTGCTTTGATTTTACATTACACTTCCCAGCTCTAATATTCAGATAAATCTGCATCAGCAAATCACTCTAAGCTACAGACAGAGATTCTTAATAGTTTTGCCTTACTGTGTTGCTGTTTGATTCATAATTGAATTTGAGTGGTTTAATTATTTTTCACTGCTTGAGTTTCTTTTTGAAAATGGTCTTTAAAAATCCTTGCTAAATGTACTTTGTTTCACTTCTCATAAATCTCTCGTAGCCAAAGTTCCCTTGTAAGGAATGGGATCCAAACTTGCCATCCTTGTGTCTTCCAAATCCTGAGTATCTGGCACCAGAATATATTCTCTCTGTGAGCTGTGAGACAGCCAGTGATATGTACTCTTTGGGAGCTGTTATGTATGCAGTGTTTAATAAAGGAAAACCAATTTTTGAGGTCAACAAGCAAGATATTTATAAAAGCTTTAGTAGACAGCTGGACCAGGTAATTTGTTCTTTTTATGGTTATTGTTTGTTGATTTTCATAATTTGAAAAGTTACTACTGTAAAATAGATTTAGATATTGAGAACACTATCAGTGCTCCAACATAAACCATCTGATAATGTTATCTTACCCTGCATACTGTTGTTATAACAAGAAAAAAAATTGTAGCAAAATATGAGCAATAAAAATATGTTTAGAGGAGGTTACATGTACCAAATTTACAAACTAAAAATTGCATTTTTCACCTGATTTCTCTGTTAACCTGTTGAATGCTGGTCTTGTGAAATAATGCTTACCTGTTGGGGTGAACAGTATGAAACACCTGGCAGTGAATTACCTATGTAGGACCATGGAAGAGGGCTGGGTTTAGAGTGATTTGATCACTTGACACAGCAGTTGGTATCCACTTAGCTATCACCATTTCACATTCTTTGTAGACTGTGAGTATTAACAGAGGACAGTGTCACAGTTAATTGGATCAGCTGACATAATGTCTGTTCATACGCAGGTTTCCTTTGTTGTAACTTCTTTGGGTGTCTGTTGCCACAGTATGTACTGTGTTTTCATGTGTGCAGACAACACCGCAGATAATGACATTTGCCTGTTTAAAGTACCATGTTTGTGTTCTCTGATAACCTGAACTACAGTGGGAAGTTGAAAAAATGGGTGGGACCTAAAACAGGTAGGCTCTTGGGAAACAGAGAAGACTGTGAGCAAGAAGAGAGGGATATCAAATACGTGGATGGAGAAACCATCAAGAGAACAAAGTATAGTCCTGCTGTATGCTGGCAATAGTTACATGCATAGTTTTCTGACTTCATGGTGTTCATGCATGAATTACTTCCACAGCTGAGCCGTTTAAGCTCCAGTACTCTTGAGAACATACCCGAGGAGGTGCGTGAGCATGTAAAGCTGCTCCTAAACGTAGCTCCGGCAGTCAGACCAGACGCTGATCAAATGACTAAGGTCAGTCCATGGAAAATACAGTAGCCACAGGAAAGAGAGAAATTAGTGTTTGATTTGTAGAGCTATTTTGAAGTGTTTTCTGTTAATAATTTTATTTGAAATATTAAATATTTTTTAGCCATTTGGATGTAATATTAGTTGATGCCAAAAATTATCCTTATGCTGACATTTGTTTATATGGAAAAAGTGGGTCCTGAGACAGAATTTAGAAAAATTATTATATTATTCAAAACTTATTTAATGCAACACTCTTTTATTCCTTTCCATTCAGCTGGAAGATTTTTGGTGCTATGATTTTATACAATTCAGTTTTTAAAATTATTTTGGAAGGATTTGAAAGTGAAGAAATTATAAAGGACAGTAAATGTCAGGATTAACTTTTGGCTTATGATTTTTGGTGTACTCTTAAGTATGCAGAATCATAAAGTAAATTCAGAAATTGTTTGTCCTAATAAAGAAAAATTTAATTGCAAGTGGGATATAATGTGAGTTTTAATTTGGCAAAACTGTTGCTCCATTTTCCTATCTGAAAGTAGCATTGTTCTTCCCTTGTCTTATGCCCCATTTTCTCCAATCTAATAGCCTTTCAGATTCCTGCTCATAGTTTTGTTTTGTTAAAGGATTTTATTATTTTGCTGTGGTGTATAAAGATGGTATGCAGAGATAGGAATCAGTGTTTTAACTGTTGAAAGAAACGGTGGGTGAAGAAGGGAGAGGGAGCAGCTGATGGTTTTGTCTGCCTATATACTGAAAGATGGGAGTGAGGGAATTGGCAGATATTTCTCAGTTATCAACTTAGTTGTCTGAAGGACTACAACAAACAAATCTGTGAGGGGTTGTACTAAGCAGTGTGGTTTTATAAAGATGTTGAGTCTCTTTTACCATGTCTGCACACTGATTCATAGGGTAAAGATATCATAGTTTCCAGAGTTTCTGGAATTTCCAGGGGTGAGAGCCAGATGTGGATGACTGAGTAGGTAATCTTGTGTTGTAATATAATATAGCATAATTATTCCTAGAAGAATATTTATTCAAAGTTGTAATTTTACATTATATTTTTTTGTAAGCCACTTACTGTATATGAAATAATGTTTTATCTTAGATACACATAACATGCATGAGTTTTTGAAAAATGCTAGGAAAATTCTGTCTTAATAATCAACCTGTATCTGAATATTTTACTACTTGTTATATAAAAATTAAATTTTCTAATTCTTAGTTGCAGACGTCATTGCAAAGGCTTACTGTCATACATTGAAAGGGTAGATAGAGGATTGTATTTTGGAATTATTGTAGCGGTGTCAGTGTTGTCTCCCTCCAGATCAAAACCTTTCAATCTTATTTTTAGATACCATTCTTCGATGATGTAGGAGCAATGACGCTTCAGTATTTTGATTCATTATTTCAAAGAGATAACCTGCAGAAATCACAGTTTTTTAAAGGACTACCAAAAGTTCTGCCAAAACTACCTAAGGTATGTCTGAATGATGTCTTGTAATAGCAAGCTTGAAAATATATGAACATCTGTTAGCATTTTGACTCTTGGAATGCTGGACTTTCTGTAGCATTGTACCGTAATGGACTGCTGTGAGACTGTCAGAATAGAGTAGAAGGAAATAAAGGGAGATTAGAACATGCTTATTCTGGAAGTACTCCTCAGCAATCAATAATACGTTAAATGGAAAATGGCAAATAAGCCAAATAAGGAACCATCCTTTGCGTGTCCTGTTGTAGTTTATCCCAGTTTGAAAGGGAGTTGTCTTCTCTCCAGTTAAAGGCTTTCCCTGTGTTTCCATATGCCATCGTCGCTCTCTGAAGCCAATTTGCCATCTTTTCTTCCTATTAAGATTGCTTCAAGTTTTTTCGTAGTGAGGCAGTCCTTTAATGCTGAATGGTGCAAAGCTTCCTTCCCTCAGTAGACTAAGTGCTTTCTTGTGCTGGCAGTGCTCAGAAATCTCAAAGGCAAATGCCTGTCATTACATACTTCTTCTGTGCAGTGTTAAGCAATATGTCTAGACTGGCTCTCTTTCCTTTTGTGGTATACCTTGATTTATATAAACTATAATGCATATGTGATAGAAAAGTAGAATTAGTTTAATACATAATAGAATAACTGAGCTCCTCAACCAGTGCATTAACTGTCTATATTTTTAATTCTGTTTTGCACTAAAAAGTGCAACATTAAGACTCCATAGTTAATACTCTATTCTTTTTAATTTAGTAATTTTTTCGTTTGATCACAAATGGTTGCTGCTTTGAATTTGGAAATAAGTGGCATGTATCTTACCTAACTTTAGACAGCCACTGATTGATCAAATCATCTTTAGGGCCTCCTTTTAATTTTATTCTGTCTTGAAAGTATATTTTATGAGGGAAGTTACTGTGCCCTTGAACCATATATTTCTGTTTATTGACTTCAAAAGTATTTGAGGATGTCCAACACTACAGTAGACATCCACAGTTTTAATATCTGTTTCATCAGCAGAATCCTGTTTAGGGAATATATCTGGAGTTTTACAGGAAGGTATATTGGGATTATGTGTTTGTTCAGTTAATGATGGGATTACAGAAACAAAAAATTACTAATTTGGAGGGTTTGAAGGATATTTTTAAGGGTCTTGTTGAGATATTTTTAAAGAAAGCATATGGAGTGTGGTATTCATAACTTGTGTGTGGCTCAGTCCTATTTTCTGTGCAGTTAATTGCTTTTTGTTGATCCTCACAGTTGTTAGTTTTGAGTGTAAACAGAGAAAATTAAGCAGAGTAGCACAGTGTAAATTAAATACAGTGTACTGTGTAAACTGAAAATTATCTGTCTACTTTTTTGTAAATATCAGGCTAATACAAAAGCTGCTGAACTGGCACAATGGTAACTTACTGCAGTGCAGTACGTGATTCATACTTGGATTGTTTTTTCTTCTTTTAGCGTGTTATAATTCAGCGAATTTTGCCTTGCTTGACTTCTGAATTTGTGAATCCGGATATGGTACCCTTTGTCTTGCCTAATGTTCTCTTAATTGCTGAGGAGTGCACCAAAGAAGAATATATCAAGCTCATTCTACCTGATCTTGGTCCTGTTTTTAAGCAGCAAGAACCAATCCAGGTATGTTAATATTATTCATATTGCAATTTTTATCTTTGGTTTTGTTTTCACTGACAAAACCACTAATTGTTCTGTTTCCCTTTTCCAGCTTCACACACATTGCTCAGTCTGCTCTGTAGTTGTCCTGGCAGTCAGTCTTGATTTATTCAAAATAGATTTTTCTAGGAAATTCTCAAATCCTCTACCTCTGCTTGTTTAGATGGGTTTTAAGGGTATATTGCATTTATAGATGAGATCAGATTTGCAAAAAAGGGTTAATTTACCACTTGGTTTTGGTTGATTGTAGAAGATATATTTGTAAGCATTTTAATGCATATCTGGGCAATCTGAGCAGGGTTGTACAGTACAATGTTTGCATATATTCCACCAGTAGATGAACCTGGGTTTTTTTTTAGTTGGGTTTTTTCTTGTATAGAGTTTGCTGACATTGGGATCATGGGGTGGGAAAATTGTAGCTTTGACACTCTCTAAGAAGTGTTATTTATTCATATTAAGAGTAGTATTTGTTTGAAGACTGCAAAAATTTGTGAAATTAATTTCATTTCTATTTGACAAATGTCATGTGTAAGTAAAATATGCTGTTTTTCCTGCTGTTTAAATGTATAAAAGTATTAACACATAGCCATTACTGTAAAGGAGCAAAAATTTGCATCCTTTTATCATCACAATGATGATTCCTGAGAAATCTGTCACAAAGTAGGGCATTGTGCTTCCACAGATGAGAGGTATGCATTCCTTCCAGCTCACTCCTGTGTGCCATTATTTTTCTGCAGAGCACTGAAAGGGCAAGGTAAACATGGCAGACCTTTTATTTCTGGGTTTCAAAAAAACTGGACCAGAGGACTGTCATTGTACTGTGGAGGTGGGGAAGGCGACAGCTGAGAATATCTCAGGAAATTTGAACTACTTAATGCTGTTTATACTTGGTACACTGAAGTTTTATGTTAGTTTTTTTGTCTTGAAAAAATTCAGTGTTTTACTAACCAAAAGCCAGTGAACATCTCATTCGTGCTGTGTCATCCTGAAAGGTAACTCTGTGTTCTGTTGCCTTTAGCATTAGATTTGTGACACAATCCTTGCTGCAAGTAGTTTGTAGCAAAATTACATCTGGAGCATAAATGGACACAAAAGCTGGTTTGTATCTTGAGAGATGATGGAAGCAAAATACAAACTTGGAGTCAGCTCATAAATACGGATTTTTGCAAAGTTTTTCTGTGACTGTCTAGATTCTGTTAAATTTTTATACTGGTATTTTTAATGCAAAGGACTGAATGGCTTATTCAACTATTATTTCTATGGTCTTTTTAGTATGGTCATGTTTTCAAAGTTAATATATCAGGAATTCTGGAAAAATTACAGGGGTTCAGAATGCCAGAGGATAGATTTCCAGGTGTGGCTGTCTTTGTATAAGGCAGAAATGTCTAATTTCTGTGTGCTTGTAACTCCTGGAGAAGGGCATTCAGGGTACATGCCAGTGTTTCTTCCAAACACTCTTTCAAGATGTTACAGATTTGTTTGAGGGGTCTGTTGCTTGGCTTTAGGATATTCAAATTAGGAAATGAATGCATCATAGGAAAGCTGCTCTAATTCAATATGAAGAAATTTCAGCTTCACAATGTCTTTTTGTCAGGGAATTCATAATATGAAAATGGAATATTTAGATAAACTTATTTTTGGGGTTACTGTGGAGTAATGTGTGCTGGCTTACTCTGACATATCTTCCCAGACAAACCCTTAATTTGTATCTACAGGATTCCATAGACAGCATAGGATCTGCTGTAAATTAATTTTGTAATTCACTACACAGAAGTGTTCCCTGACAAGTACTGGGCCCTGCATTAATGAATGGAGCATTATTACTTAGAGTGCAACTGCTATTAATTGCTTATTAAATGGTGTGTGTGAATCTGTGCATTTTCTAATTCACTACACAGTTCCCTGACAAGTACTGGGCCCTGCCTTAATGAATGAAGCATTATTACTTAGAGTGCAACTGCTATTAATTGCTTATTAAATGGTGTGTGTGAATCTGTGACTGTGCCTTCTTAATTTTTACCTAAATAGATAAAAAAGTTAAGCTTTTTTTATCTGTTTAGGTAAAAGCTAAATATAGAAGCTGTAATTCCACAATATCACATGGTTAGGGTTGTTAGGGAAGCACAGGTGTTAAGAGAACATGTAAAGTATCAAGTAGGATCCTGGAAGCTTAAATATAGAAACTGTAATTCCACAATATCTCATGGTTAGGGTTGTTAGGGAAGCACAGGTGTTAAGAGAACATGTAAGTCTTAAAATCTCAAGTTTAGGACAAAGATTGTGTGTTGAAGGAAGACATAAAATCTAGCTTTAAAACTGGTTTCATCCATTTCACCCTGATTTTCCCAAATAATTGGGTTATTACATCTGAATCAAGGTTCGTGGAATGAATGAATGATTTTGTGTGTGTGTGTGTGCAGTTTGGGAAATTTCCAATAAGAAAATGCATATTAGCTGCACTATAAAAATATATTTTTTTCTCTGTAAAGAGAAGGGGGAATAAATAAAAGGGGAACATTTGTTATGGGGTCTTGGTACATTCATTTCTGTTTCTACACTTCAGTGCTTCTGTTTATTTGACATAGAAGCACTGATTGCCATGTATTTTTAGACAAAAAAATGTAAGTCTTCCTATAAAATACTTCGCTTTTTGTTATAAATGTGATACTTTTAAACATAATTTATCCATCTAGTTTAACCTATTTTCTGAAAGGAGTTCGGCTATCAGTGGATGCTCACTGTCCCCTCTAGTACCTGTCTGAGTTGTGATATGAATCTTAGGAGTTACATAGTGCTCTGTATTTGAGACTGAGCTGGCTGAGTGATTAAGAATAGTGTTTAACCTTTAGATGGCTGGTCTTAAGCAAGATGGATCCCACTATGCATATGTGCTATTCTTGTGGGGTTTTTTAAGTTAATGTGATGTGAATATTTTGGTTTGAGATCTTTTTAATTTTATGATACACAGTTTGCATGTTAAATAGAATAAAGATGCTTTTGTCCATCTAGTAGCCATAATATTGTTTTTATTATGTCCCTATTTTGATTTTAGACACAGGGAATACAGCATGTATATGTGGAGTTGTGATCAAGTGCTTTGAGGATAGAATCTGAGTTATAGTTTTTTGGAAGTTTAGCTTTTGTAGCAGTGATGTGTGTATAAAGATTTTATGTAGGTGTATATTAACAAAAGACCATATAGAGAAACAAGAGCTATTTACAAGTTCTTGTTAGTAGGAACAAGAACTCCTTACTGAGTCATTATGATTTGTTATTTCAGAAGAATCAGTCTAGAACATGCATATTTTGTTTGATTTGTATTTGCTGTTTTTAAAACGCAATAACATGTCAAAGTGTTTTTTGTCTTCCATGCCTTCAGGCAAGCAACATGGTAAGTGATCACATTTACTGAGTTATAAGAAAACTTCTGAAGTTTTTTTGATATGATACAACACACTTTAAATTGTAAATATATCCTTTGCAGTTAAAACTTTTGGCTTCTGAATTGTCTTTCTTTGAATAGATATTGTTAATCTTCCTACAAAAAATGGACTTGCTTCTAACCAAAACTCCACCAGATGAAATAAAGAACAGCGTTCTACCAATGGTTTATAGAGCCTTGGAAGCACCTTCGATTCAGATCCAGGTATAGTAGTTGCAGCCTTTATTAAAACTTTCTTTTTCCTCTTTCAGCTGACTTGCCAACTTTTTGTGTACTCATGTATTTTTTTACTTAAAAAAAGGATAAAACTGTATATGCCTGAATGTTGAAGGAGAGGAATGCTTTATTAAACAACATTTGTTTCTGTTAAAGTAAAATTTAGATTCCTTGTTTTCAAGGAAGGTAACCACTTGACTGTTGTTCTAATGCTCTTATCTTAGATTCCTACAAGGCACCATAACAGAAAGCAGGCTATGCATTTATATTTCACTGCCTCTGCAACAGAAACCATGCAGGCATACATGCTTGTACCAGTCAGTGAGAGGTGGCTTATTCTGAGCTCCTGCTGCTGAGAACATCTGTGCTGACAGTTACCTCAGGAGACCTGATGTGCTGTAAAATCATATTAATATACATTGCAGAGACATTTTTATCGATCCTTTTTTTTTTTTCTCCATAGGCTTTCTCTACCTTTCTAAGGTTCTTCTGGGGATTTTTTTTTAAATCATTCAACTGCAAGTAACTTCCAGTTACCCAAAAACGTTCAGGAGCAGGGGATAAAGAAACAAAATGTTTCTCAAAGGCGGTTTTGGATAATCAGATGTGACTTTGCCTTTGCAAAGCCCTTGTAATATTAGGGACAAAGGTTTTTGTTTCTAAGTATCTGTCATGAGTTTCTTTCTGCATCAGTACTTTGGTTACTGACATGTTTACTTACAACATATACTTAGTATTACTGTCTCTTTTTTGAGATTGGTCTGAAATGATGTATTTATTTTTGGTCTGTTGCTAAAGTATGGTTAATTTTGACATTATATTTTGTTATTCAGTCTATCATTGTACTGCAGTCTTATTGATAGTACTCATTGAAATTTTCTTGATTTATGTGAGATGATAGTTTGATGTAGTAAAAGCTGGGTTTTATATAATGAGCCTTGTGAAAATGCAAGATATTCTTGCTGTTTAAATATTATGAATTTATGAATGCTCTTTTTTCTAAAATTCATTTTTGAAGCTTCTGTGTACATACCATGATGTTTTATTATTCTAGCTATTTTTAAGTGAGTCTGATAGATTAAGGGCAGCTTAGTTGAACATATTTCTTTAAATATTTCCTTAAGAGGAAAGCTTAAGACACTTCAAACCAACTGATATTGAGTTTTATTAGTACTAATTTTATAATAAATATGCATGTTTCTTTTTAAACGTGTGTGGATTTTTTTTTTTAGGAGCTTTGCCTAAACATAATTCCCACGTTTGCCAATTTAATAGATTATCCATCAATGAAAAATTCATTAATTCCAAGAATTAAAAATGCATGTTTGCAAACTTCTTCTCTTGCTGTAAGTATCATAGTAACATTCTCTAGCGTTCAGAAAATGTTGTAACCTTTAATTACTTTGGGTTTGCCATGTTGTATCTTTAAAGAAAAACCAATCATTGTGTTCTGATTTGTTGCTGGAATTTTTTTAAAAAAACTTCGGAAAAGTGCAAAAGCACCATTTCTTTGCTCTGACAGTTTTTAAAGTAGCTAACAACTTACCGTGTTAGTAATACTGTAAAAATTACTGAAGTGAGTTCCACAGTAATACACACTGACAATGTTTGTCATGCAGGAAAGCTGCGTTTTTGTGAGCATAAAAACAAGCGTTTTTCTTTCATGATATAAACTTTGTAACTTGTCTTGAATTTTTCAGTGCAAAGATTTTCTTAATGAGTTTTGTAAATTTGTTTTGCTTTTTTTTTCTATAAATAAAGAGTTTGTTTAATTCTTATCATACTTCACAGGTACGGGTAAACTCACTAGTGTGTTTGGGCAAGATTTTGGAGTACTTGGATAAATGGTTTGTGCTTGATGATATTTTACCTTTTCTACAACAAATTCCATCAAAGGAACCTGCGGTGCTCATGGGAATTTTAGGTAACAAATACTTCCAACTTTCTCTTTTGTGCTTTGATATTGTAAATCCAAGGGCTTTTTGTGTTACCATTGAACATGTTTACATAGTGTATCCCTAAAATGACTATCAGAAACTTTCTGATTCTTGAATATGTCCCTGTTCTCTTACCTTATTATGACATTTGAGTACTAGTACATATATTTTCAGTCCTTAGGGCCTGGTGCAGTTCTGAGTACTCACTGTAGTTCTTGGGCTGTGACACTTACATGGACTGGGTGCTCCACAGAGTCAGAGAGGCCATTTTGTTCAGAAGAATGTATGAACTGTCATCTTTCAGATGCTGGAGCTTTGGAGATGTTATTGTTGCCTTCTTTTACTACTCTTGCATAGCAGATGCTATAAATGATGGTGTACAAATCTGCTGTTCTTCACTGCAGGTTTTGTTAGACTCATTTTTTTGGCTATTTAGGCACACAGTTATGCCTGTGGGCAGAAATGGAACGCAGTCTGGGTGAAGTCTCCCAAAATGACTACCAAAACCTAATTGCTTGGTATTTCTGGGAGGGAAGACCTCACTCCCACTTGAGCTTTCCCACTGCCACTTGGTGCTTGCCTGCTGCAGGGTGTGTGATTTTAGCAAATTGAATGGCCTTAAGGAGTCCAGATAACCAGAGCCCCTTCCAAGGAAGAGTTGTGACTCCTTGGCCAAGTCTGGAAGACAGTTGACTATTTCTCTTCCTGACATCAAAGTGTTCTAGGCCAATTGTAACAGCTGAGCTGCCCTGCCAGTAACCCTCATTAAACACTATTAATATGTGATGGCAGCATTCTTTTTATTTGCTCAAAAGCAGCAGGAAGGCATCTTGTCTGTACTGATCTAAAGCTGCCTGTTTCCCTTAACCCTTGCACCTTTGACTTTTATTTGCTATCTAAGAATAAGAGACTCTATTTTTTCCTTTAGTTGTGTTAATTCTGAATTCTACTCAGATACAGTCAGTGAATCCTAGTTTGGAAATTATAGGCTGAAGTCAGTTTTATATACTCAAGCTCTCCTTTCTTCCAGAATCATAATACCATCCTTCATCATCTTTGTCTCGGTGACTTTCTACTACCATAGAAAGTGAGGAAAGCTGCTGTGTATTTTATGCTAATATGTTCAGCGTTTGCCACCAGAACCCTGGACTATTTCGGCAGAGTTTCAGGAGAGAAACTCTACAGAACGTTTGGGCTTAACACTGGGTCTTTCATGCCTGCCAGGATTCTTTTTTCAGTGACTTTGAAACAGATAAAGATTAAGCATGAGTTCTGATACTGTGTGTAACAGTCCAAACTTTCTAGTTAACAGTTTTTGCTAAAAAAACATCGGAGAGCAGGATGATAGTTAATCCTAGCTACTTGTGGTGAGCCAGGAGAGAACACATTCTTAGTTGATGCAGCTTGATTTCTCACGTGACAGTGTGTCATTTTGTGGCAAATCACCTGCACATTCAAAGATGCATATTCTCAGATAATTGGCCAGAACAATACATACACTAATACCAGGTTTCATAGCTGCAAAGTGTGACTTTGGACATCTTGTTCTGAACTGTAGCAAAGCTTCTTGCTATTTGTCATGGATCAGTACTTAGCCTTTAATATTCTCTTGGTCATGTTTGTCCCTGCTCACACACAAGCACAGTGGTTTCTCAGATGATCAGTACATACATGAGTGTGCTACTTTGAGTTTGTTCACATTGTTTTCTAAACTTAACAATTTCACCTATTTTGATGTTCTTTGTTAGGTATTTACAAATGTACATTTACTCACAAGAAGTTGGGAATTACCAAAGAACAGCTTGCAGGAAAAGTGTTGCCCCATCTGATTCCTCTTAGTATTGAGAACAATCTTAATCTCAATCAGGTAGGAACATGACTGTTTTGCTTGCTTTTTCTTGACAATTATCAGAGAATAAATTTAAACTGTTGTCATAAAAAAATTCATACATTACTGCATGTCTGTGTCTATCATGAAAATAAGCAATAGAAAAACCCTTCCCAATTTTACTGTATTTCTGTGTTTGAAGCTTATTATTTTTTAGCGTATTTAACTGATCTGATGTAAAATTTCAAAATTATTACTGTCACCTTCCAAATACCTGCAAAAGCAGTTAGCTACTGATACAATAAGTATTAAAATAAAATGTTATGATGCTATGAAATATTGGGAAAGGGAATAATAGGTCTATTTGTTTGTTTGAAAATGAATCTGGTAATACTCGTATGTGGAGGTTTTGTCTGCATTGGCCCATTTCAGTTTTTTTTTAGTGGCCTGTGTTTTTCCCTGTTTCACTGTATGCACTCTGCTTGTAATTTGCTATCTAATGCACGAGAATGAAGGTGGAGTGTAAATTATTTAAAAGTCTACACTTCATCTTAGGTTGTGTATTGTAGGTTTATGAGGTATTACCTGCTAAGTTACACCTATCTGAATTCAATCACTGCAAAATCCAAACTTCTTATGTATTTCTTTTCCAGTTCAATTCTTTTATTTGTGTTATAAGAGATATGCTCAATAGATTGGAAGCAGAGCATAAAACAAAACTTGAACAACTTCATGTCATGCAAGAGCAACAGAAGTAAGTGTTAATGTTTGTGTTGGACAAGTAGTCATTTTTTGGCAAATGTTAGAGAACTCTAGCCATAGGAATAAAAAAAATCCGGTAATTCTAATTTCAGTAGTTGAGACTTTCAACAACAATTAAGTTGTCAAATTATTTGATATTTGACAACTCAAATAAGCACAGTTGTCAGAAGATCCATTCTATGTGCTAAACTGCTTTCCTGTTGTTGTTGAAAAATAAACTGTATTAGAGAAACATCAACATTGAAGCCTTTTAGAAGGCTGTGATATTTTGAAGTATTTGGAGCCTGATATGAAGTATTTTGTGGAGCCTGATAGGAAGTGAGATTTCTGAGACAAAATAATTTGGGGTATCTGAAGTCTGGGTCCCTCTGTTCAAAGGGAGAAATGAAGACCATGGGAAATTATTAGGAGATGTTTACTATTTTTCAAAGGAACATTTGCCAGTCTCCTGAAGGCATTATGTAGAAATGGCTGCTCTCAATGCAATTTTTTGGTGTTATTTAAATGGAAAAGAATGATCTGCATTTTTAGATTAGTGTTGTGGATGTGATTGCAAAGTTGTCTTGTTGTAATATACTCTGCACTATGTAGATCCTTGGACATAGCCAACCAAATGAGTGGGGCTGAAGATGCAAGATCTAGTGGTACAGGCAATCAGGTAAGTAGCAATATGTAACTTACACATAGAACATTGAAATTTACAGTCACTTAGTTGATATTTACATAGCCTTAAATTACAAATATTACAAAGTATTTCAAATAACAAAGGGTTTTTTTTCTTTGAACTTAAACAGATTGACAAGGTATTTAATAACGGAGCTGACCTTCTAACCAGTGGATCTGATAGTAAAGAGAATGAGATGTCATCAATACAGAGAAAGGTGTGCTTTGCTTTATTTTGTAATGCTTTTTTTTTCCTATCTGTCTAATCCAAGGCTGATAGAGTTGCAGAAAAAGAGTGTGTGTAAATGGTACCATATTTAAAGATTTAGTAGAAAAGCTAACTGCTTTATGTAGTCACATGAGAAGGTCCATGAAAAACGTTCCGATCATGTCCTTCAGTTTTGCTGTAAGCCTTTCCATGAAAATGTGTTTGTATGAAGTAGGCAGCAATTAGGGTTATAAATTTGTGGTCATTTTCTTTCTCCCTAATTATAGATTTAAATGAAACTGAAACTTCACCACTGGATATAGGTAGGAAAAGCAAAATAGGGATCCTTATGATAAAATGACAAAAAGAAATGAAGATAAAATGTAAAATTTTAGGTAGTAGTAGAGACTAACTTTTACTGTACCTTTCGAAGTTAAGTGACAACAGTCAATATGTGGTTAAATACAAGAAGTGAAGGACATAGAAGCAAAAAACAGAGCATAAAATATAAGCAGTAATACAGTAAATATAAGCTTTAAGTATTGTAAAATTCTTTTAATACTAATTATGGAAATGGTTCCCCAGAATCCATATGCTTTATCATTTCTCTTTCTAGTTATCTGAATCTTTGCATTAATTTTAGGCTAAGGGGGAATGATTTAATTATTTCATCCTTCATTATTAATAAAAGTGGAGTTTAAATCCTCAAAAGACTCTTGAGCAATTTTAAAATGAAATTCCTTTTTCAACTCCATGGTCAGTTGCATTTCTAGATCAAGTTAGTAACTATATAAAAACAAAAACTATGAAGAACACTTTTTCTTATGCCCAATATTAAGGAAACAAAGCTATAGTGGTTTTGCTGATAGATGTCTTTTATTTGAGATCTGCTCAAATTTCTTATGCTGCTCTTAATATTACATTTATTTGCTTTAAGTACTTTCTAGCAATATGGTAAATATTATAATAGATTTCACTTATTGCCTTTCTCTTCTGTATAAATAATTGTATTGTTTGCCACATATTATTGAAACGACAGTGCTAGTATGAAATAAAAATGTGAATGTCGGAATAACTATTTTGTGCAACTTACTACCAGTACTTTCCCTTTTAAAGGCCTCACTTACACTGGAAGAGAAGCAAAAGCTAGCTAAAGAACAAGAACAGGCGCAGAAACTGAAAAGCCAGCAACCTCTTAAGCCCCAAACAACTACAGTAACACCTCCAGTGAAGCAGGTGAGAGAGAACAAACAACTGCACTGTTTCCATTGGAACTCTGATGCTTTCTCAAGGGCTGTATGCATTTAACATTTTTTCCTCCTGTGAGTCACTTTTGTTTTCTCTGGTGGTACAACGGCACAGCTGAGAAAAACTAAATTAAATTTTCATGTGCCTTCCATTTGCATCAGTATCAATATTCCAAGTTTTTAAATTGCTAGAGTTTCCAAGGGTATCATTATCAGAAGGTCGTGGTACTAGATAAGGTAAAAGGACATACTAATAAATATTTCCTTAATAAACTCTTCAGAGAAAAACCTATATAGGATTTGGGGATAGGAGTGGGGCATTTAAGCAAACAGTCAGAGTAGTACTTTGTGTGTAGTCTGAGATGTCAAATTAAAGCTGCATAACAATTAGTTCAAAGTAGCAAAGAACACAAATAATTTCTCTTGTGTATTAATACATTTCATGCCCAATTCCTTGCAGTGAATTCTAATTTCTGAAAAATTAATACCAGGTCTGCAGGGGTGATGATAAAATACTGTTGCCAGAGTGTCTGTACAGGAAAAACATTTAACTGCATTTTATGTGTTCTGCAGACAAAAGACTTGACAGATACTTTGATAGATAATATGTCATCTTTGACCAGCCGTCCTATCAACCAAGCTCAAGTTGCATCTTCAAACACCTTCTCTTCCGTTCCTTCTATGGGTGTTGGAATGGGATTTTCATCGCCCATTGACAACACAAAGAGAAATATGACAAATGGACTCAACACAAATATGGGGTTTCAGACTGCTGGATTCACCATGGGAGCAGGTCTTGCTACTCAGAATTTCTTCAGTGGTCCAAGTGCAACAGGAGCAACCAAGATGAACATGATACCACCTGCCAACATGCCAAATTACAGTCCTATGAATGCTGCATCTGCAATCTCTCCACTGACACAACAAAACAGACCCCCAGATATGTCTGCTTTAGATAATCTTTTTGGTCCTCAAAAACCCAAAGTTAGCATGAAGCAGTTGGCTCAACAGAAATCAAGCCAGTGGGTTAATCAGTTTGTGCCACCGCCAGGGTCCCCGAATGCAAGCAATACAGCCGTGGCACCTCAGATGAACATGCTAGCACAGCCAGGCTTTGGGATACAGGGTAATCCTTTCTTTTCTCCTCAGAACTTCGCACAACCAGCAAACACAATGACAAACAGCAGCTCAGCTAGCAATGACTTAAAAGATCTTTTTGGGTAAAATGTTTTGTTTTCTTCCTTCAAAGATGGGTGAAATTTGGATCATGGGTAAGCTGATTAACATCTTGTTTTTATTAATAAAAGCATGACTTGGGGAAACTTTCAACCCAGCAAAGACTTCTGGGCAGGAAAAAAGGCTGATGTTTCATTCACCTGGTACTGCAGTGGAATTGTATAAGTCCTAAGTCATATTACATGCTTAAGATTTCCTGACTCTTTACCAACGTCAGAGTGCTAAAAGTAGGATGCATATATTCATCTGAAAAAGAAGTATATTGAAAATATCCAGAGCTGAACAATTCAAGTCCACTGGAATTTCCTATACAATTTTGTTAAAGTTCAGCAAAAATGCTTAGGGGATAATGCTGCTATTGGATGCAAACCTGGAGAATTACTCATGTTGCCTGAATTTGTCACAAGCTGTCATTTTGTCCTATGACAGTTTGCAAAAAGAAAATTCTTATGCTGGCCTAAAAATTTTGATAGCCAAATAATACAGAGAGCACTCTAACACATAACTGTGGGTGAGACTAAGAAGGTAGCATATTTTGACTTTCTTCTCTCATATAAGCTAATGTAATGAATGTGGTAGTAGACTGCAACAAGATTCATCAGGCATTTGTTCTAAACTTTGGTTCAATTTTGGGACAGGGTAAGAACACTGCTTCAAAGGTTGGTCATGCTGGTTTACAATCTCTTTTATAGTGCTAGATCCTTCTTACAAGCCCCATAGCAAAAGCAACATACCACTTAAGCAGGATTTTAAAATACATGTGGTGATTTCATCACATTTACTGTATATTCCATTTTTTTGGCTAATATGATACTGCTTCTAACTGATGTGAAAAATCCTGTAGTTATGAAACCTCAAAAATGAATGTAAATGTAAAATTCACATATTAACTGCCCCAGCTGTGTAACTAAACACACATTACATAGTTACACAGAAAGATCTTGAATTAATTAATATTTTTAGCTCAATTGAGATGATGAAAAAGGATCACCTTATACAATTTGCACAGGATTTTGTGAAAAAGCAGACTGCCATAAATTGCCTTTACGAGAGTGAACTATTTCATTTTACTTTTGGTTTAAATCAAGTCCTTATGAAGGATACATTGACATGAAGTGATTTTTCAAATACAGATTTGTAAGCTCTAGTGTGTATGATAAATACACAGGTATTTCAGATCCTTTTTATTGTATTACTCTAAATTCAATAAAGGTTTCCAGAAATCCAAATAGTAGTTTCTTCTGCTTCCAGAACGTGTATATTCAGCTTGCCCATGGTGGAATCTCTGCTCTCTCAGATACTACTGTTGAGTTTTAACTTTTTTTTCCCCTAAGAATTTCAAGAGCTTTCTTACCTAGTATTTTGAAGACTATAAGTGGTTATTTTGAGAAGGAAAGAACTAGTTACCTTTTTTATGGAAAGCCTACTTGCTTTATTTTTTAAAGCCTTTCACTGAAGAAACTCTTCTTTCATTTGCTGCTTAAGAAACCAAAGGGCCTTATGCTGTAAATATGACTTGTATTTTGTTATACTTCCACAGTTCTAAGCTGTTACAGCATTGAGCATATTTCTTAAATAATTCTTTATGTATTATAGCTGCTGCATTAGTCCTATTATTTTAAAATACCTGGGACCAATAAATTCGTGGTCTGGAAAACAATACCTAATACATTGTGATGCTTATGTGCTGTTAATATTCATGGTAAGCATTGTAGGTTGTGTTAAAATATCCATGTGAATCTAAATACAATACTAGAACTGTTGAACTATTTAAGTTCATTTACAGTTGCTGGCACTCTATACTCAGTCACACTCGTGTCTTCTTTTATGTCAACTCTTCGAAGCTGTGTTTTGTTAGGGTAACCTAAGGCAAGCCTTTGAAGAATTACTTGAATCTGTATTCCTCTAAATTATTTGGAAAATAAGTTTATATTAAAAACAACATCTCATAGGACTCTACAATGTATCAAATTAATTTATCTATGGCAAAGGCAGTCTTAAAAGTCAGTGTC
Organism: Passer montanus; assembly: GCF_014805655.1. NCBI lineage: Eukaryota > Metazoa > Chordata > Aves > Passeriformes > Passeridae > Passer > Passer montanus. The sequence goes on from NW_024364270.1 coordinate 13,680,160, forward strand.
CTGATCTGGGGTTTCAGTCATTGATGTCTCTGGACTGGGAGCTTTTAAGAACTGGATTTAGTTTAACCTATTGCAGGAAAAGTGGAAAAAAAGGATCTGATTTCATTCACTAGACCTCCTAAACTGTGTAGTTTGGGGTATGTGCTTTTGGCATGGGCTATACCAGAACATAATCTATTTTGTAAGAACAAAGTAAAAATAAATCCTACAGGTTCAAATTAAAGTAAGCTCTTTTTTGAAGTCGTAATGCTATGGAATAAGGTCTTTATCTGACTCAAGCAATAGGACTTTTTTCCATTTATATTTGAGAGCATAACTTTGATTTCTCTTGTTTGCTGCAATTTTCGGAATGCCCAGAGTAGAAGAACAAGAAAGAAAACTGGAAAGGGTGCTTACAAAAGCTCTAACAAAATCTTCCAGTTATTTAAAATTCTTTTTAAAAAACCCAATAAAACAAAAGCAGTGAGTCCAGTCCCTTTTCCACATAGATGCTTCTTGCTTAGTGTGTCAGGAAACTCAGCGTGTTTGAAGTTCTCAAATTATTTCTTCTTAACTTAAAGGAAAGAGGACTTGCAAGAGGTAAGTCACCATGGCCATCTGCCACCTGGCTCCTGCTACAATAGTTTTTCTTTAGGAATCCTTGGCCAACTGATCTCTGCACTTACAAGTCATGTTCCTGAGGCCCTGCAAGAGGCTGGAAGACTTGTTTTGTGGCCAGAGTGAATTGTTTGAGAGCAGCAGTTGTGCTTCACATCCAAGTTGGTTTTTGGGAAAGAGAGAGGGGAAGGGACAGTGTTACAAAATGTGGGTATTCCAGGAGCCTCCTGTGGCTGAACTTGGATAGAAAGCAGTGCTACAACTAGCTTGGCCTGAAGCAGAGGGTCTGCCTAGTCCTCATGTAAAGTAAAGCAGAAAACACAGGTTTGAAATTGGTACCTGGTAAAGAAACTACAAATGCTGTAATGCTGTTAATGGAATAGTAACCTGGTAATAAGTTATTCTTTACAATGCCTTGAGGAAGACAGTAAATTACACTAAATTTCTGCCCTTCATATTCAACCTAATTTAAAGGAAAAATGTGAAAGCCTGTCAGGTTGTATCATCACAGCAGCCACTGTGCACCACTTAGCTCACGCACTGTCAGCATGTCTTCATTCTACTGTGGAAATGAGGACAGGATCTGAGCTGAAATGCCCAGCCCATCTAGTTTACATTCATTTGTAAAGGGGAGGTAAAGGGAAGGGCATAAGTTTCTATTCTTTAAGTGATTCATCTATATTTTGTTTTCTACAAAAGGAGAAGCTAAATGAAAATAGCTGCACAGTTTACATCAGTTGTGCTTTGGCTGCTCTGGTGTATGCTAAATGAACATGACTGCACCAGGACAGGAGTGTTTTCCATAGTAGAGCACTTGGTTCCATTTGGGTTTAAGTCTGAATGTGTCTGAAGCATCCTCTCAAAACTCAATCACATAAAAACTAATCCTGCTAGAGGGAAGGATTGTATTAAAGAGGCTTGAAAAACCTTTTCTACTTGGGTTGATGGAGAACCTTAAAACTACTGAGTTTCAGATTATTTTAGAAGCCCCTAGTTCTGACTCTTAAGAGAAACCAGGAATGAAATGGCAAGGGTGTCACTGGAGGAGGGAACCGATCTTCTGTTCCTGTTCATCACATAAGTGGTGTGAATAAGGCACAGAAGAGCCCTTGCTGTTCTGCTTATGCAGGGGGGCAGCAGTACCAGTGGAGTCTTTTGAAAGGTAAAAGAGTTACCAGTTATTTGGGAGATGGGGAGAAATTTTACTGGGAGCATAGGTAGATGCTAGGTTTTTTTAAATGAAGATGCTATGTTCTCCTCACTGTGAATAAGAAATGTTGTGGGGAAGTTGTGGCCTTACAAAGGTATTGAGTACCCCAAGTAAAAGGCTGAATTTTTGGATGTGTAGGTGCACAACATTTCAAGCCTTATTCTTTAAAGCTTTCCTTTTCTGTTTTGTCTTTTTAGCAACAAGTGGTTCACATTTTTGTGGAACCTTAACAAATGCCCTGATTGCCTTTTAAAGTAAGAAAAATGTATGTTGACTTTTGTATTATAAGCTCTGTTGTAATGTTATCTATGTCTGTATATAGGTAAGTGTGATTATATTCTAGATTATAGGATTTCTTGATTTTTCAGTTCAACTGCACCAAAAACACAGAGACTAAATGAGAGGTTAGATTTGAATCAAATTCCATAAAGCTTCCATACAGGCTAAGAATTATATGATACTTGTGTTATCTATTATAAATAATACATGCTTAGTCTGCCTACATCTGTGTGATTTGAGCAGAAAAGGAAAGTTTTTAAAACCTAAGTTTATGAACACTGGATCTTGCATTACTGGATCTTGCATTACAATGAAGTTTTTGGACTTTGGAGTGACCTTTGCGTATTGATTAGGGTTTTTTATTGGGGTTGGGTGGGATTTTGGTCATTTGTGCCATTTCCAATGAAAGAAGGGAGGGGGAATACAGAAATAAATACCTTGTTGTATATGTAATCCTTTTTCTTTGTTAAGAGATATGCTGCATTTTATATATTCATTGTGAACTTTTGCTTTGGAAAGCTGTGAGGAAACCTATCTGGAGAATTTTAGATGAGTTAGCTGATTTTCAAGTGAGGTTCTGCCTTGTACATTACCTTCCATTAGGTTTTGACTGCTTTGAAAGAAAACTACAGAAGGCAGTAAAACCTTGGATTCACATACCAAATCCTCTTGCCTTTCAGGCCTCACCCTTGTATCAACATAACAAATAAGCCCTGAAGTTGTATTGTCTTTAAATTCTCTGGAACAGGTCTAACTGCTGTACAGATTTCTGAGATGAAGCTGTAAATCAAAATGTGTTATAGTGAACTCAGGCCTTGTGCAAAATATTTAATACTTGTTTATTTGTGTAATTGTACAGTCTCTGTTCTAGTGGCAGTTTTATGTTCTGATTGTAAAACATTAAAATTCTCATGAGATTTATAGTGATACTGTTGTTGTGTCAGCCGTGATTCATAAATAGAACTGTCATAGCATGGCATTAGTGTATATCTGGTTTATTGGACAGCTCTTCAAAACCAAAATTATTCTTGTATCAACTTTTAGATCAGTTACTTTAAAGCTATGTAAAAGGTACAGTGACAGTTTTGAGAAATACACATCACTTTGTACTCTGAATTAGGTTGCCTATGGAAATAAATGAATTTTCATATTTTCACGTTGGAAGATATTTTTATTGATAATTTTCATTAAATTAACTAACAGTGACTTCTGCAGAAGACTTTTCCCCTGTACATTTTGTTTGAAATACATTATAGCCCATGTCCTTCTGAGTTCATTTCCTAGAGATTGCTGTCCAGACATTTGTAAAATGTCATCACATATGGCCTTCATGCAGTGGATTAAAGTTCTGGGGGGAAATTGCCACACTAGATGCCTCTAAAATTAGCATTTGCTTTTTCTGATGACACATAGTGATCTCAATTTGCATTTCACAGCTCATTGACCCAGAAACCAGCCCTTTCTCTAAACCTGAGTTTCAAGATACACTGCTTTGGCAGGTTAGAGTTTGCCAGCACTCTGAAGAAATGTAGTTCTCAGCCTTTTGTATGGTATAAATTATTCAGGTACAAGACATCTGATGTCTGATCTGATTAGAAGCATCATTGTTGGCCAGAGATGGTGTAGGAGAAGAGAGTAAAAGAACAAAAAGATAGATGAGGTGAAAATGGAAAGGTAGCATCAGCTGGCTTCAGTTCTCTCTTTGTTTTCACTTGCTGAGGATGACAGCAGCCCCTTTCCTTCCAAGGCTGTATCCATCAAGTGAGCACAGTCCTGTCATCTGTCAGCCCCCTGCTGAGGAAATGCCTGCCTTAATTTGCTCAGCTAATTACAGTCCTCATCTGACTGGTATGTCCTTCACCCTGGTAATGTTCTCTTTGTCTCTCCATTTCTGGATATTGGTAGGATCCGTAACTCCTACCTGTTTCTTCAGCTAGAAGGTTTCAAGTGCTGAAATCCAGATGTTCTGGGTTGGTTTGTTGTGGAGTAAAGTTGACATTTTTATAAACTCTTTCATTAATCCAGATAGCCTAAATCTTCAAACAGGGAAGCTGGTTGGTTTTTCTTTGCCTAGAATCCTTTGATATTGGCAGCTAATTGTCTGTATTTAATCACTTAAATATCTCTAGTCCAACCTTTGGATTTGTCACACACCAGAACTTTAGGTTAATCTTTTTTATGCCAGCATTTGTAGAGCTGTGTTACCAGCTGGAGACCACTGAAGTTGCTCAGAGGATTGGAGAATGGTTCATAAGGTAGCAGGGTGGAGTCTGATTTCCTGTGCCAAACTGACAAAGCAGGAATTCAGTTTATACTCCTACCCATGCACAACCAAGAGCAGCTCAATAAATACTAGTTATTCAAACTCTGAAATAATTTACTACGTATTCTAGACATAAAATTTAAACTCTAGACTTTTAAACTTTTTTTTTAAAGCTTCTTTTTTTTCTTTTCTCCTCTGTAGGACACCTGCCTATGAATTGTACTGTTATGGATCTATTACATTTTCTTCCCTCAAATTAAGGCTGTTGTGGGTGTGGAATGATTGGAAACTCAGAAATGGTAGAAGTTTAATGACCTACCTATATATACATACCAATTTTTAATAAAGTGTTTTTTTCTTCATTATTTTGCTTGTGCCTTTATTATTTGGCCTTTTATGATGGAATTTCTTATAATGCTTCACCTTTTGCACAACATCAAAAGACTAGGTTTTACACTCTCCTGTATTAATTAGCCAAATAATCAAAGAAGAACCTCTATTTGTAACTACATCAATGAAAACATTGTTAAAACCCCTGAGAAGCAAGGAATTTGGGAGCTGAAGTTATGACACAGGCAGCCTTTGTTCATGTCGCTCTCTGTGTCTCCTTGATGCAACCTAGTACTTGTACGAGTAAACAAAATGAAAACCTTGAAGAGCTTGCTTTCCAGCAGATGACTGAAGAATAACTGCTTATCATCTGAACAGAAATATCAAATCTTAGAGCAGAGAACTAAAAAAACTAGAATTGCAATTCCTGCTGTTGCCATTCAGATGAAATAAACATTTACCTGTGGCACCAAAGCTGTGAATAAACACTTTAGCCAATGTCACAGCAGTGGCTTCAAGTATTGCAAATAAGAAAATGCTAATGAAGCAATCAGATGCCTCTGCAATTACTGTAAATTTCATTTGAAGAATCTATCCTAACTTGGCACCAGATAAATATTTTTATTATTTTATTTTCTAAGAATTTCTACAAATAATTGTGTCTTGCAATGAAAATCTCAGAAAATCAAAGCAGGAGAATCAGGAAAAAATAAAATTAGACTCGAATATAATTTTTATACTTTTGTCATTGAATGGGAACTTCAATTGTAGACCTTCCTCAAATAGCCTTATGCTACAAACCCTGGCTTTACTTGGCTACAAAATAGGGGAAAAAAGTAAAGTATTTGTAGAACCATACACAATTTTGGTGCAAGCCATGCTTAAATTCTTGATCAGTTCAATAAAACTATCAACTTAAGCATTTTATGTGTAATTTTTTTATTTGATGGATACTAAATGTCATTTCTGCAATTGGGGTGACTTCAGTATAAAGTACTAACATATTAATCATTATTCTGTACAAGATTAAATTATTCATTATCCTTTTTATTATCTGGCAAGCAGGAAACAGTTAAATTAGCTTGCTTTTTTTTTAACTTTGATTGTCCTTACTGGTTTTTTTGTTTCCTAAAGAATTCATTGCTTGAGTCTTACTGATTTACTGCCATTACAAATAAAAGATTTGCAGCGAAATAGCAAATACCTCTTGCAATATCTTCATTGCCACACTTTGCAAACCAGAGCTATACAGCTGAAATTCTTTGATTTAGCAAATATTTAGTAAATATTTCTTAAGCTAACCAGATCATTAACTGGCTGCTGGGTAGGAAGTGTTACCTTATTCTATGATGTAGATAGGACAAAGCTGTGATTTCCTGCACATTGCAGAGATTAAATAAGTGTGTCTTAAATTATGTGTGTGTTTTCACACATAATTTCCAATTTAACTGAGCTCAATCCCACATTAGCACTTCCTTTGTCAGAATTTTTCTTTGGACCATGTACCTGCTACTTTTCCAGGTCCTTTCTGGTGAAGGCATTTCTTGCATCTACTTCCTTTGGTTTTTTCCTCCATCAGTGCTCCCTAGCAGTGCATGGCTTAAGAAGTAGAAGTGCAACACAAAACTCAAGGGCTTCTGACAATTTCTTTTTTCTGGTGATGCTTGGTAAGGGAATGCTGAGCTTATGATAGTGACAGCCTGAATTTTATGCTTGTTGCTTTTCAGCTGGAGATTGTTGCTTTGGCATGAGGGGCTGCAGAAGGGAACCTGAAGCTCTGCATCTCAGCTTGATGGTCCAGCTCTGGCAAGCCAGTGGAGTGGGCTGATGAGTAGGCATCTGTTTGCCTTGTCTTCTATTCTACAGGCAGTGTGAGCCTGAAGTAGAAATGTTAAAAGCAGCTGCAGGTGAGTGACCTGAAGGATTACTGAATCCAGGTGCCACAGTGATACAGCAACCCTTCAGTCAGAGAGCCAGAGTTCAGGGAATTGCTGAGGAAACTGTCCTCTGCAAAATGCAGAGTATCTAGTGCCTGCCCTGCAGGATTGGACCTATATTCTTTGAAATTTTATCTCCTGCCCACCTGCTCTCTTCACCTTCCTGGGCCCTGTGCAGGGAGTGCTGCTGGATGCCGTTTTATGGAAGAGCCTGACTGGTCCTGACAGCTATTGCTTCTGCTGGTGGGCAGCTGCTTGAGCTCTGATTTAATCTAGTCTTAACACTCTTATTGGAATGTTTCATTTCTCTATGTTTGTTTTTTGTTGGAAATGACTACTTTGTAAAATTGAATGACTGTGATTGGTAAGTTGAATCATTCACTTTTTTTCCCAGTCCCTGTTTTACTGTAGCAGACGTTTGCCGGTGAAAGGTAGGTCAAATATTCAGCATGTAAGTATACATAAAGATTAGACACATTAGAAAGGAACTCTATTAAATCAGTTTTAAAACAAAATTTATTTGAACAAAAGTAATAATAATTAAAAGTACTGAATAGTGAGTTACTGGTCACCGTGTGTTTCAAGAAGCTACATTTGTTTAATTTCATTTTTCTTCAGTACATTTTAATGCAGGCATTGTGGGGGAAGAAGTTTTGCTTTCTGTGTTGCTCAGTTTCTTAGTTTTGCAACACTAATGATTTTAAATTGAAATAGAGCTGGTTTCCTTTCCATTCTTTTAAAAGAACTGCAGGAGATGCTAGGTGTTTAGTCAGTGATTTCAGCTAGCTTGGCAATGGAAATACATTTAAAATTATGGCAAAAGCATGTGGGTTTTAATTTTTTAATTTATAGATTGTAAGAGATTTGACATATTTAGTCATTGACATCTGTTAATACACTTAACAATGTATTAACTGACATCTGTTGGCACTTAAGATATTGATTTAAAGCAAATATCTTGCTCAATAAAAAAAGATCTTTATCATTTTAAGCTGTCTCTATGTCAATTTTAAAACAAGAAAAGGTTACCTGAAAGGTATTCTGGAGTTTATTTTATTCTGAGATAACTAAGCCCTAACTGCAGTTCAGCATAAACACAACTCCTCCTTCAAGTCAGCTTGAGCATTTGTAGATTTTCGTTTCTGTTTTTAAGATTAATGTGACTGCTCAGTCATCCTTCTCCCTCATTCCTTCTCAGCCCCTTGCAACTTCAAACCTGTTGCCCGGTTTCCACCCTTGTTTGATGAAAGTGTTGTTAAAATACCATAGATAAAGAATTAATGTAAGTTTTATGGTAACTGTTGCCTCATTAGAGGAACCAATTTTGCACCTCAGGTGAGGGAAGAGCTGTAGGTAGAGATAGGTCTGGTTAGACATTGGAAAATTCATGAAAGGAAGAGGCCTAGGAAGGCAGGTTTTATAAATTCTGATCTTCATGTAGTAGTGATTTTTATTTTCATGTCCTACCATTTTGGTTTCCAACAGTATTTAAAAGGAAAAATATTATTCGTTAACTTCTATCGTGATGTTTTCTTTTAAAGAGTTCAGATCTAGGATTAGAGAAACACAATGAGCTACATTCTATAATTTAGTGAATCAATCAAGTAAGAGACTATTCACAAATTGGATATCACCATAGGTAGTTATGAACAGTATGTTATAACTGTACTGCCTGGCATAGATTATCTGTTAAATATGGAGAGAAGATAATACCAAAGACTGTAAAATGTATTTTTTAGTAAGAGGAAAAGGGAAAACATAAATTTGAAAAGGTGGAATGATCTTTTGAGTAACTTGTAACTAAAAGATCTCTAAAAACATCAAAGTAGTTCCTTACTGATAGAGACAGGCTGTAAAATGTTGAGACATTAATTTCAAAATGATCTGTAAGGTACAATAAAACTGCCATAAGGTGTCACTATTACCCAAGAAACTTTCAAATAAATTTCAAACATAGAAATAGTCTTGTCCAGCTACAAGACTTTTCTTATACAGCTTTGTGAAAGTAAAAAAGGACTTATTTTTAATTAACAAACTGCATTCCTATATGCACAGAAGTCATCATCAATTATGTCTGTATTAGTGCAATGGTGTAGAAACTCTGCCCATTTTCTTTTTGTGGAACGACAGATATCACATAGCAACTTTCCACATAGAAATGCTTTAAAAGCCCTCTTACAGTGTAAGGTAAGAAATGAGTACTTAATTAGAAGCTTTCAGTAAGGAAAATTATAAATAGGAATTCTTATTTCTATTGTTATTTTGTATGTTTTTAACATCCCAAGAGCCACTATTTTTATTTTGTGTCCAACTGTAATCAGATGTTTTTCATAGTGATCTGATCAGGAAGCAGAAACTAGAAACTAAAGAGGGAATTTTTTCACACTTTATAAACGTAGAATTAGTGCTGGTTTTGCTGCTGCTATCAGGGAAACAAACATAACATCTGACAATTTGGTTTGGGCCGACTCAACATGAAGCATTTTAACCTGGCAGGAAAGCACTCAGTTCTCATATATGGTAAAATAGAAATCAGGATTCTGAAGTCTTTGAATCTATCTTCATTTATGGCAGAAAACTGTAGGTGTAAAGCCATAGGTTTCAAAATCTGAAGGACCAGATTGATCATTTGCTCTAAACCCTTGTATAACTTGGGATCCCAGGTCACCTCTTTTATCTTTGACAGCCGATGCTGTAGATCTTGAAGGCTGGATTCCTACAGTACCCTCTTTTTTATGCAATGTTACAATGACTTTCACAGAAATAGGGTTTCCAGTACACCAGGCACTATTCAAATACAAAGGAAGAATTCACTCAAGCCCAAAATTTTGTGCCTAACAATAAAATATGCTTGTCATCTCAGTGGACCTCTTAGGCACTGCCTAAGGACATGGTTTAGTGGTGGACTTGCCAGTGCTGGGTTAACAGATGGACCTGATGATTTTAAAGGTCTTTGCCTGAAAGAATGATTCCACGATTCAGTGAAATCTACCAGACAACTTTTATCAAGGCCTTGTTCTTGGGAAAGCATTGTCAAACTCCAGGTGCAGTAAACATTACAGTCTGCCAGCCCTAAGACTATGTTCATATGAAACCAATATTCATTATCTCTGCTTCATTACTTTGCTCCATTTTCAAGAAATGGAGGCACTTAAAATGTTCAAAGATACTTAGTTTTGAAACATCAAAACTTTAAAATTCAATTTAATTTTAAGAAATCTTCAGTTAGTAAGAGAGGTCACTCAGGATTTTCTAGCCTTTGGTCTCTTGGTAAGAGCTAAAAAGGCAAAGTCATCTCGCTTTAACAAAAGAAGGTTCCTCCAACAAGAGCAAACTATGATCTCAAAATCATCTCACAAGCACCAAGGATGTGATCACATGGCCTCGAACTGAAAAGAAACTGATTAAAAATTGACAAAGTTATTCTTGTGTATTTCCACTGGAGGAGCCCAGCGGCCTTTGGTTATTGTTTAAGGTTGATCACAGCACAAAGTGAAGCATCTTTATGTTAATTCAGCAGAGACACCAAAAGGTTAAATTGACTTTCTCAGGACGTTAGTGTCAGGGTGTCAATTACTGTGATAATTAAATGCTTGTAAAGAGATCAAAATTTTATATTTTACAAGCATTGGGAGAAGTGACTGCTTGCAAGACAATCAGCACATGAAATGTGTATGCTATCCAGTCTGCACTGAAAGCAGTAGCAAAAATCTCTTTTAAATGTGGCAAAAACTTTACCCTGTCCACTATGTTGAGGAATCATTGGTAGGAGCAGCCTAAAGACAGTATTTCAAGGCTTTTCAAAAAAAAGAAATAACTGTAACAAATTAGATAGTCTCTATGTGTACATTTTTGTGTACATTTTCTTGTACCTGTAAAAGGTACTGCTCCACATAAGCTATGTTTATTGTTAGTTCTGATATTTGCAAGCTTGGTTTTCATAAGTGGTTGCTAAAACTCTGAATCAAGGCCTGTGTCTGCAAGGAACAGCTGTTGGTAGGAAGGCACATCTCCTGTATGTGCACTTGACCAGTTCCAAGTTTTCTTGCAGTTCATTTTACCCTTGAACACCTGAGGTAGTGATGGTGCATGAGCTCTCAGCAGTGGCTGTCTGCATGCTGGTTTAGGTCTTTATTGGGTCTAAAATATGGTTTTAATACATTTACTAATTGGCTCTGGAGAGAGGAGTCTATAGTTACAGTAGTATCTACAAGCTATGTGAGCCATATAGTTTTAATTTTGCAAAATATTTCCTTACAAGTGCAGGCAAATGCTGTGTCTTGGACTCAGCCCCAGCTTGCAAACAGCAGACTTTAAATGAAATTGTGAAATACATTGTGTTTTAAGGAGGTCTGAGACAGCAGAAGGAGAACCACAATGTGGTATAATTTCTGAAAAAGAAAATTAGGGCATGGGTTAAAACAGTAAAGAAAAAGGCAGTAACAATGACAGCTGAGTCTGTAAGGGCTGTTATCATGTTAAGTGTTATCAAGGAAGAGTTTCTCAGCTGATGCTCTGAAATATGTGCTGGGATTAGTCCCGCAGGTATTGCCATGGCCTCATCCAGCACATTCTTATTGGGAATTGGGTGATGCCCCTGTGGATGGTGCCTCAGCAGGAGCAGGGGACTGCCAAGCTGCTGTGACAGTCTCTGCAGCAGTGTTTGGGAATCCAGGCAGTTACTTTGTGAGCCTGAGGAGGAGGAAACAGAGAAGCAGAGCTGCTCCTGTGGAGCTGCCTCCCCTCAGAGAAGCAGCAGTGAGCATTTTCTCTAGACCTTAGAGAAAGGATCTGTGAATTTCACAAGGGGATACTGCTGTAGCACTGCAGACATGCAGGAAGTCAAGGATTACTGAGAGTAAAGAGGAGGGAGGGAGGAAACCTGCTTTGAGAAATGTGTAATTCTGTTAATGATGAGGCAAGTGGTATTGCTAATGAGAGACCCCTACATCCTGGAGGGGAACTCCCAGGGGCTAGCCAGGAGAGATCTCTGAGGGAGCAACTTGAATCAGCCCCAAATGCATAGAGAACAGACTTCAGACATCTGTGCTAAATGCAAATGTGTGGATACGTGAACAAAACAGCACATTTTAAGCATAACTTTTCTTGTGTCTGCTCTGTGCTGTCTTTATCCAAACCAGGACCAGAAGACCAGAAAGATGGGCAAGATAAAACCCTTTTTTATGCAGCAGCTGGCAGGTATGGGTTTTGAACCTTTCCAACCTGAGTTCCAGTCTTCCAAAGGGAGTTCCTTGCACTAAATTCCTTGCACCATTTCCAGTTTGGAGCTGGGTTCTTCCATGATTTCAGGTGTTCATCTGCCATAAGAGCATTCAGAATACTATCTCAAATGCCAACAAATACATGTTTGTTTACATGGAAGACAATTTTGTTTTGTAGTTTCACATGTATATATTCCCAAACCCATATGTACCTGTGGTATCTGGCCTGCTGGGGTTCATTTTCTGTGTGCCTGGTGAAAACTGGAGGTGCTGCTTTAATGCACACACGTGGTCATGTTGGGCCTTCCCATCGTGGTGACCTTGCTGCTTTGCCTGTCTGCATGACCACAACCCAGGATCTGGGGTCTGGAGTGAGAAACCAGGAAGAATTCCTTCTTTCTGCTCAGTTTGGAGATGGACAGATGCAAGCCTGAGGAATGTGAGGAGGAGGAGGAGGAAGAGGAGGTGCAGCTGCTCCCAGGGCAGCAGGACGTGCTGCAGGGAGGGTTGCTGGTAAGTCCTTGAGTTGGCATGAGAGCAGCTGCTGTTCAGCCCAGCTAGAGAGAAACACACCCAGAGAAGCCCTGCCAAGGCATGTGGGTAGGTAGTGCTGGGATCTGGAGGTACCCGTGTGCTAAATGCTTGCTATGGCAGGACTGTTCTGCAAGGACAAATGTGTTGGCTGTGCTGAGCCAATGCTTCCTACATCACATGAATTATTCAGAGAGGAGAAAGAAACTCTAACCAGTGCTGCAACAAAAGAGACTGCAGCAAAGCCAAACTCTCAGCTCCTAAGTATGCTCTCTCTCCCTCTCTTCTTCCCTCCTGGTTCATATTAGGAATAAAGTACTTCAGTGAAAGCTACTTGCTTGCCTCACATAACCCTGAGAAAATGTATTTTTCAAAATCTGCTTCCTCAAAGTGGAGCTGGGACAATCCAGAAATTTGGTGTTTGCATTATAGAAAGTTCTTAAACCCAGAGACTGGGGGCCCATGCAAGGAGCCAGGAGAGGAATAAAGTGGTGGATGGATAGTCCTCACACAGCTTTGGCCCAGATTTACATCCCAGTCAAACCTGCACACTCAGTGCAAACACCCAAATGAGGAGTTTTTAAGTGAAAAGAAGTCAGATCTAGTTTGTTTCTCTGGAGTAATCTCTTTCTGGGTTTCTTTTTTTCTCCTTTCTGTAGAGTCTGGGTAGACCAAGCTCTGAACAGGAGTTAGTGGGGAATTGTGGCCCCTGAGCCCAGAAGAATAAGGACAGTGTAGGTTCAGAGTCACGGCTGCTGGCTCAGGGACACCAGCTGGCCTGTGGCAGAACACAAGCTGGGGTTGGTGGGTGGGCAGCTGTCTGCCCTCCACATGGCAACTCTCAGCTGAGGACTTCCAGGGGCAATCAATTCTTATTGTGCTGCTGGCCTGATGGGGCACTGACAGGTATTTAATTTAACTTTCCTTGTAGGAGCGAGGTAATGTGCCAAACGCAAAGCTCTCCATTTTTCTAACAATCTACAGAGTTTCTGCCTTCACCTGAAGGGAGGGACTGATGGGAGGAGGAATATATGAAATGGTTTGTGGCTTTGGTTTTTTTGTTTGTTTTGGTTTTGTTGTTTGGGTTTTTTTGTTTTGTTTTTGTTTTGGTTATTTTTTTTGGTGTGTTTTGTTTGTTTGGTTTTTTTGTGGTTTTGGGTTTTTTTATTTTTTTTTTTTCTTTGTTTAACTTGTCCATAAACCAAATCCAATATCTGACGCCTTGCCAAAAGCAGTTCTTCATTTGACTCCAGCCAATGTGCAGGCATGATGAGTGGAGTGGCAGCCTGCATTTCCACAAGAGTTTTCATTAAGTACTTTCTGCCACTCTAGGAAGAGTGCTGTTGTCACGAAGTCACACTGAGTTGGACTGGTTCACCTCTTTGAGACACTTTGTGTTTCAAAAATGCAATAGATTGCATTGACTGGTCTTCCATTGCTTATTGAAACCGCATCACACCAATGCCCCTCCATGCCTGTCTGCCCAAGGGGCCAGCAACATCAATAATAAATTACCAGGCATGGGAAGGCAGCTTTGGGTTCAAACCAGCGAGTGTGTTGGGGCAGGGGGCCTCCCCTGGGCGGGGGGTACACAGTGAGTGGAGCTGTGGCTTGCAGTAATTCCCTCCCTGCAGAAAGGACTCGTAAATATTTAATAAACTTCTGGCCCTTGCCATAGATGAGGTCTTATTAGCGAACTGGAGTGGCTTGAGGACAGGTATTGTGTCTGTTACTATAGCACCACCTTGCACAGGATCTCGGTGTGAAAGAGGCAGGGGAGGGAGGGAGGGAGGGAGGGAAGAAGAGAGGGAGGGAGGAAGGGAGGGAGGGATGCACTGAGGATGAGCCCCAGCGAGCCAGGCTGAGGTTTGCCTGTGGAGCAGGCAGCCCCTCCAGCCCAGGGGCGCTGGCCTGAGCCGCACCTGCAGCTCCCCTGCAGCCCCAGAGCTGCTGCCCCACACAGGTACCAACCCAGAGCTGCTCCCAGGGCCGAGCCCCTGAGCACTTCTGGGGGGCTTTGCTCCACAGCTTTTCCCTTCTGGCTTTGAAAGATCTGACTTTTTTATATTATTATTATTATTATTAATTTTTTACTCGCTCCTTTCTTGAGCAACTGGTTGTTGTTGCAGAGGTCACCGAGGGGACTGGTGGAGGCTCCTGGCTCTGGCATTGGGAAATATTACAGCAGAAGTGAATGCTCGTTAACATAAGGGATTTACTGAAGAAGAAAGACAAAATGCCTTTCAAAGGGCTTGGTTCACTGAAAGAAAGATTTTTTAACCCAGGAAAGGAAGAGGTGAAGAACACCATTAGTGACTCGCTGGGGAATCTGAGAAGGTAAAACCCAACAGAACATTCCCAGACAGATCAATTGATTCAATTTATTAAGAGAAATGCAGTATGAAAAAAAATGTATAAACATAAAACGGACTATAGAGTTGCAAAATTAATATCTGAGTACAGAGAATGAGACAGCTTGCTGTAAGACAGAAGATGTAAAAGGAGCAGTTACAACAGCATATGACTGTAGGTCATAGAATATTTATATTAAACAAAAAAGGTGAAAATAAATTATGAAATAATGTTCTAATATTAAAAGAAACTTGAAGAACTGTTTAATTAAAAACCTTTAAATAATTAAATGTGACTAATTCTGTGGTTTAGCTTGCATGAGAAAAAACAATAATTTAATGGGAATTAACACTCCAATGATGCCACTCTAGAAATGAGACTTAAATTACAGGTTTGGGGTTTTTTAAAACTTGTTCCAAATCAGTAAGAGAAAATGTATTGAATAGAGATGTGTGAGTTTACTGACACTGCAAATGAGAGAGAGAATACGAAGCAGCTGTTTGCTATCAAAAGCAGAAAAAAGATTTAAGATTTTAATCTTAACCTGATGGTTTTATGAACCAAGAAATGGAGGATTCTTGTTTTTAGAGAAAAGAAAATCTGATGTAAGAAATTATCAGTTTCTTAAAGGGAAAGATATTTTTCATTTAAAGAGAAGATTATTTGTGTTTGTAATGGCTACTGACAACACTTATTTGTGTAATCAATAGATGAGAGCCAGAGGAGTTAGTGGCATTTCTTCCATGCTTGATGCTGTGTTTTAAATCTTTGTGTGGATCAGGCCAACATTTTAACTGAAGGTGTTTCTAGTGACTGAATTGTATTTGCTTTCATATCCACTTCTTTGCCTTCTATTGGGAATGCTATTTTGAGTCAAGAAATAGTTCTTCATACATCTAACCAAGACTTTGATCACAAGAAAATGTGTAAGAATGTACACATACCATGCTGCAGTTATTCTATTTCTTTATCATATGAACAGAGTATCTGTGTTCTACACAGTTTCTCCTTAATTTTTTTTAATTTACAGTGTTACAGATTAAGTGTGATGTTTTGATTTTTTTTTTTTTTACTTTTACGATACTGTACAGTAATTCCAGGAAATCTGTTTATCTTTTAGAACATTGATTCAAGTAATTTATTCAATGATAAATTCTTTTTGCTGTGGGCTCTGCTGGTCAGTTTGACCAAATACCTGTAAGGTTTGTATCTAGTGAATACGTGATGTGGCAGTACACTGGGCTCACTTTAGATTATCCAGATTGCTCTCCTCTTGTAGCCATATATTAAAGCTGTCATTCTAGTTCCTACACAGTTGATAGTACAGGCAGCCAACTTCAGCAACTCTGCTCCTGAATCAAATTAACCCAAATATCACTTGAGGTGCAAGAAAATTTGCTGAACTTAATTATATTCTGCTTTAAACTTAGGTATCTCAGTGCCTTCCTTAGATGTACCAATCAGCAGAGGAAATAATCCAAACTATAAAATCTTTTTATTATGTCTGCTGTCAGATCTAAGTAAGAATTGTTGCAACTTGAGCAGTCCTGTAGGAAATATGCAAATCTTTGAAAGCTTCCATAAATGAATGAAACACGCATGTTTTTAATATGAACTTCATTCTCTACAGCTTAGTCTACAAATGAGAGCATACACTTGTGTTTTTGTATGGTGGCACATATAACTATATACCAGTTGCAACCTTGACTTTGCTCTTCATCCAATCCAATTGTCTTTAATGTGGTGAAAATCAGTAAAGAATTTGGTTTCTCTTCTAGCATTCATCATAATTTGATGAATTATTATAATGCACATATTTGATTAGACCTCCAAGTGTGACTTCACTAACTAGTGT
Organism: Passer montanus; assembly: GCF_014805655.1. Lineage (NCBI taxonomy): Eukaryota > Metazoa > Chordata > Aves > Passeriformes > Passeridae > Passer > Passer montanus. Next base: position 13,696,736 of record NW_024364270.1, read on the forward strand.
GTTCATGTCAAAACTGACACAGTGGGTAGAAAACCATGTTTTAACTTTGGTAAATACGACTGGTCTATGCCTTCCTGCCACATCCTCTGTCTTGCAAACAAGAAAGCAGACCCAGAAGCAGATGCCTGGCAAGAGCAGCTGTTCCATAGCAATTATCCACAGTCCAGCTCAAGTGCTAAAGCACAAGCAGCATAAAGCAGCTTACTGCCTCCTCACAGGTGTGCTTATTTGGTGGGTGCTGCAAAATAAGAGTCTGCTCACAGCAGGTGAATTTAGTGTCTGGATCCTGGAAGGGAGGCAGGGGAGAGTGAACTGAGAGACCCAAGAGCCATCCTTTCTTTAGGCTGTTGGCAGCTGTTTAATTTGTGAGATCTTAGAAAGTGTTTCAGAAAATGTTGTCAATTCCTTGTATATTTTTTTAATGCAGAAGTGTTTTTTTCTTGATTAATTTTACACAGTTGGGCAGTAAAAATATTAGAGAATTCAAGGCTTGGGTGAATGAATCTCAGAGTTGTGGCTCTGTCACCATTATGTTTCTCAGAAAAGAAAGATTTCATTAATATCTTCTTGACAGACACAAACACTTTGATCCTTCTGAGAACTTATTGCAGTCAAGGAAAAAGCCAAAGACTGAAGTAAGATCTTAGGTTCTCCCTACTCTAAGGATTTCAGGAGTCCTGGACCAGCTAATGGCAACTGTCTTCTTGATAGAGTGGGAGGTGTTTTAAGTGGGTTTACAGCCCAGTATTGTCACTTTTAAAGCAAAAAGACATATGGGCCATGCCACATGGTTGCTGTATGAAGTGTAGCCCTGATGGGTGTAGTTCTGCTGTAGCTGTCCCTTGGTGAATTAGCCTAAATTGCTGAAAACTGCATCTTGAAGCTGGGTGATGGACGCTTGCATTGGACAGGGCTCTTCTGACTGTGCTGGATCATGCAGTTATTCCTCTCAGATTTCCCTTTGTGCAAAAGCAGGGGCAGCTTGGTGCCTCCCAGACTGTGCAGTGCTGAGAACACTGTGTGGGGTGTGCAGACCCAGCTGATGCACCAGCCGTGCCTTTGTAGCACTGTTAGTGCCAGGGCACGGCGCACTCGTGCAGCGCTGCAGCGCAGCACCGCGGGGGCAAACATCCCTGCTGAGGACAGGCTGCCCTGCAGCCCAGGAGTGCAGCACCTGGCACATGCAGTCCCTCAGTGTCTGAGCCTGCCTTGTTGTGGGTTTCATGGAAATACCATGCAGAAACCAGCAAGAGAGGTTCTATGCCCTGAGTAACGAGAGTTTGGATATTTGTGCAGGGATTTGGTACCAATGCATCAAATACAGGATTTATTATGGAAAATTATCACCTGGACAAATCCCCAAAGAATTAATAAAATCTTAGGAGATTGTATCTGCTTTTGGATTAATGATATTTTTTAGTAATTAATGTATAGGTTCCTAAGTTACACAGGGATCATTGTAGTTACTGTATTTGTAGGTGTGAGTTTGAACATTGTGTATGATTGTGCTCCAGCTGCCTGTGAAAGATTGTCACATCTGGCGAAATCCATTCTACAATGTGTTTTAACACAACAGCTGTTGTAGTTACTGCATTTGTAGGTGTGAGCTTTGAACATTGTGTATGACTGTGCTCAAGCTGCCTGTGAAAGATTGTCACATCTGGTGAAATCCATTCTACAATGTGTTTTAACACAACAGCTATTAACATTTGCCTGTTACTGTAGAATCAATGAGTTTTTAATAAAACAAAACTAAATTCTAGTACACCTAGAAAGAACTAATTCCTCTGCTAAAACATAAATGTATATGTGCTATAGGGATTTTACTTATTACTGATAGGGATTTTTAAAATGTCTTTCATGCTTTCAAAATTCTGTATTTGCCAGAGTAGGCATTCAATAAAAAAAGAGAAATCTTGCATAAAGTTGTTATGACATTTGGGCACAGAATATGGATGAAGATTCAAATAACTTAGCTCTTCTTACTTGCCAAGTGTTGTACATTTGCTGAAAAAAAGGAAAATCAGACCTAGAAATGCACATTTCCTGTGCAGGAAAATACACACTTGCATCTCCTGCATGGGGCTGATAATTAGAGGCGAGTTTTCTGGTAATTAGAGGCAGTTTTCTTCTAAGTCATTGGTCTACAACTAGTAAAAATTTTCACTGACACTACAAAAATACATGAATCAATTGGAAGATAAATTTCTCTTCATTTCATGGAGTTGCTATATTTCCATTATGTACCTGTTCAATAAAATAAAACCAGAAAAACAGTGAAGACACTGGCTGTGTGAATGTCTACACTGCTCTAATACTTATGTGTTTGGACTGCTACTGAAAATAGTTTTCTCCAAGACAAACCTGGTATAGAGGCTTTGAAATGAATCTCTGGGAGTAGGAAATAAACTGTGTGGATTTGGGGCGATGGATTAGTCTTCAACTTGCTTCTTTTAGTTAGTCAAATACAATAGCAGAATAATTAATTTCTCTGCAGAGACAATATTGGTCCATAGTTCTAATCCTAGGTCACCACTTTTAGCGCTGAATTTGGGGCAGAAGGATGTTTTCATGCCTATCTGAATTGACAGCCAGCTGAAAATGTCCAGATGTTTTGGCTTTGCATGAAGTGTCTAATCTTTACCAGCTGCCCGAAGTAATGCACCCCCTAAAGTCTAATGTCTTTCTTATAAATAGAGCCTGGTAATATTTGGAAAATTGTTAATTGATTTAATTCCATCAATATCTTATATTCTGTTAGAGGAAGACAATTTTTTTCTTTTGGCTTGTTAATAACACTTTGGAGATGACATCAGTTCTAAAAATAATCATTCAATTGTTTTCTCACTTCCTGAGGTCTTTATTTTTGGTATCTCATTCTGTTTACACTTACCTTTATTAACAGATAGAGCATGGAATATATGGTGTCTTTTTTTCAAGTTCCTGACTGAGTTAGTCTCTGTACTCCCATTTCACTAACAAATGCTGTTTCCCTGCAGGTGAATCATAAGATCTCAATCACCCCCAATAACACCACAGTAAGGTTACATTTTCTGTGTTACCTTGCTTGAATGGAAAGCCTTTGCTCCAGCCTGACAATGAGCTGAGGACCTTACTTTGCAGTGAGCACTGGTTTGAGAAAGAATTAAATAAAATAATAAAATAATAGTGTTTCTTGAAAACGTGAGCTGATGGACTGTAGCATGTTATTTTGTTTTTGCTAAGAATATGGCTGAAATAATGGGTTTATATTGTGATGTAAAAGGGAATAATATTGTAAATGATGCTTCAGTTAGCTCTAGAGCCTAAAAATGATGAAATTTTTAAGTGAAACTTTATATTGGAAAGTTATATTCAAGTGCACAAGAAGTCATACTTACCATGTTTATCTGCAAACCAGTGCAGAGCACTATCTGTTAGATTATGGGTAGTACACTAGATTTAAAGCAACTGGGAAAAGTGGTGATTTAACAAACACTGTCCCAAAAAACCCACCCCAGTCAGATGTAGCTCATCCATGTATGCTCTGTCAGCATTTGTTTATGTTGATTTTCATACTGAAAACTGATGTTTCAAATACATATCAAATATATACATTAGATTTCAAATACACTCAGCCAGATGTGTGGAAGAAGGAAATAAGTTATTCCTTATCAGTAAGGAGTGAATGAAATAATCTCATAATTTTACATGGCAAGCTGGGCTTCCTTTAGGTCAATTAACTGTTCATATTTTCACAGTACTCCATGGCAGGCACATAAAGAGCTGGATCCTGAGCTCAGTGTTTCAGGGTGATGCCAAAACTGAAAGGCTGCTGATCAAGACTTCTCTTAGTAAAGGCTTAACCTTAAGCTCATGGTTAGTGTTCAGTGAGTTAGTAATGTATTCACAGCTAGCCATGTCCTTACGTATTTCAGTATGTCAGAAAAACCATAATCTGCATTTTAAAACAGACCTGGAAAGGTAATGTTAGAAAAGGAATTATTTAGCTCTGGTCTGGTGGGTGTGTCTAGTTCTTTCTTACCTCACCTTTCCTACCACAGACTTTGCCTGGTCCTGCAGCACGATATTAATAGTACTAATCAGATTGAGAGACCAAATTAAATTTTAATTGCACTATCTTGCAATTCCAGATTGCGTGGAAGTGCCATTTTGTTTAATATGAGTATCTCAGTTAGATTGCCTGTAGGAAAAGGAAAGGCTGGACATGTCTGAGGAGCTGCACTACTGTGTTAGTTGGTAGCTGATGGGCAAAGAATGTCTGGGCCTGTCTCTTTTGTGTCTTTAAGAGGGGATCTGATGCAAGAGAGGTTTCTCCTCTGCTGTACAGCCCTGATTTTTGTCTCACAGGAGAAAACAAATCCCAGGAAGTTCGGGGCTGAGTGAAACAATGCTTTGTGTTGTAATTGCTCTTTTTATTGAAACCTACTGGCAGCTCTGTTTAGTAGATATAGTGAGAAATTATGGTTAATTTAATCATATGTAAATTTTCCTAAGAATCAATGGAATTTATCACAACAGACCTCCAGTCAGATCTCATAGTTATGCTCATGAGTACCCTGTGAACATTGTTGCAGCTGTCTGTCTGGCTAGATGGTTCAGATGTGCAACCTTCACAAGTCATTCAGGAAAAAGTGTGGTCTCTGCTAACCTTTCACAGCCCGTCCAGCCTTAACTCACCTCACAACTGCCTGGAGACAAGCACCTCACAACCGGAGCTGGCAGGTGACCGGAGCATGGAGCTGTCCACCCACATTTCAGCAAATTTTACTGAGACAACGGGGCACCTTCATTTTTTCTTCCCTCGTCTGTTTAGGAAGATCGATGGCACCCACGTGGAGGAGGAGCCCCTGGAGCTGACGGCGGAGGGGCGGCCCGTGGTGGCGAGCAGCCGCCGGCCCGCGCTGTGCCAGTGCTACTGCTGCGGCCTGCCCAAGCGCTACATCATCGCCATCATGAGCGGCCTGGGCTTCTGCATCTCCTTCGGCATCAGGTGCAACCTGGGCGTGGCCATCGTGGAGATGGTCAACAACAACACCGTCTATGTCGATGGGAAGCCAGAGCTGCGGGTGAGAAAACATCTTCATTCAACTTCTCTGAGCAGATCCCGTTGCAAAATCACCCAAATGCCACACAGCAAAGTCCTGTGTACACACAGATTAAAAAAACAGAATGAGGGAGACACATCAGTCTTGCTGCACATAGATGTACAGGCATTTAATTCCTATTAATGTGATGAAGTCACATTAAAAACCTTCAAGATCTGAGGATTTGCAGTGTCATTGAGAGGATATAAGTACCTGAAATGAGAACTGAATTAGTTTGCATGTCTCCCAGGTCGCTAATCTGTCAGTTGTAGACAGATTTTGCTGTGGTGGCAGAAGCTTTTGCTCTTTGTTCTCTCTCAGAGAAATGTGCTCTGATGCTGCTGCAGAAGGAATTATCAGTTATTTTATGTAGGGTTACATTCATATCAGTGGATAATTTTCAAGATCTTAAAGCAGTCACTGGCAATAAGGCATCAGGTTTTTGACAACATAGGTTGTTGTCTGGAGCTATTAAGAGCTAGGTACCAAGATGTTTTCAAATTTGCAGTGGATGGCATGTGGTCCACCACACGTCTTACACAGAATTATTAGTGCATACCAGCAGGTTCAATCCATACCATAATGTTCCCCATCTTCCCTCAGTATTTGGCTTAATGTCAAGGGTCCCTTTATGGATTTTATGAACTTAAATCCCTACATTTGCTCTACTTGTTGACTTATTTTTGGATATCTTTTGAATGTTTTTAGCCTAACAAATTCATAGGAATCTTGACTCTTTAATGAAATACTGATAGAATACTTGACTCTTGAATACAAATATTCATCAGCTTTTTTCCTACACCTGGGTTTTATCTTCTAACTTTTGGTAAAGAAGAGTGCAGAAAATGCACTCTTTTAACTTTTGGTAAAGAAGAGTCCAGCAAATGTTTTATCTTCTAACTTTTGGTAAAGAGTGCAGAAAATGCACTCTTTTAACTTTTGGTAAAGAAGAGTCCAGCAAATTTCTATAATTTCCAGTGCATAAATTTCCAGTGTTAAAAGTATGCCTGTCTCCATGACATTATCATAGGAGCCATGCTTCGACTTCCTGCTGAACTTGTATTTATTCAGTCTAATCCCTGCTCCCCATGGTCCTGCTGGGACTTCCAGGTTCAAAGTTTGTGCCTGCATAGGTTGGGAAGCTCAGAAGAGGTAATTTTAAAAAATTGGGAATAAATTTCTTCCACAAATCTAAACTCATAGTGTTTGGACATGAGCATCTGCTGAATCAGGAGGAGCCTTGTTCCATATCTCATGGTTTCTGCCTTCAGAAATTAACTCTACCTAGAAACTCAACTGGAAATTGCCAGTAGAAAGTTAGGTGTTTAAACAGAAGTGCTTCAGCACAGGAAAGTGGGACACATTAAAATGCATATTGATGGGGAGGGAAACCCTTTAGCCTTCTGTAAACATGTCTGGCTAATTAATGCCATCTGGCTGTAGGTCAAACAATGATCTGTTTTTCAGTTTGCTTCTTTGTGAGCAAAAAATCAATGCAGTGGCAAAAGCTGTTTTTCTTTTAACGTGAAGAAAGTAATAAAGAAAGAAGAGATGTTAATGCTTATCACTACAGTTGCCAGTTCTCTCTGATATTTTAACGACAGCTGGCTACTCTGGCACACTTCTAACCAAAGGTAAACTAGTCACTGGCTAGTGTTACCTGGTTTTATTTTCAGATTGCTTTGTCTTCAGATGTTCTCCTCACCCCCAACTCTTTTCTGCTCTATGCCATTTAATGCTGAAAGTGGGTGATCAGAGTTGGGTCCTGAGAGGGAGAGCCATGAACAAATCCAACCAGGAAGCAAATCAACTCAAAGGACTTAAGCAACCTAGATAATCTTGGCAAAATGGACATGTCCATTGAAAGGTATCATGTCCCTCTTATAACTCTGAGCAGTCTTGAAAACAAAGGCTTCAAGTTTAAGGAGCCCAAATGGCAAGTGGCAAAGTTGAAGGTCCAGCATTAGCTACTTTATGGCTGAAACCTTTCCCACTCCTAAGAGCAAAAGCAGTAATCTCACAGGAGAATTGAGCATCCTTTTGCCTTGACTGGGGGCTTTCAAGCTCAGCAGTCCTGAGCAGCCAGTGTAAAGAGGCTTGATTTGGAGCATGGGATGACTTCTGTGTGACTTCCAAGCAATAGTTACCTTGCAATGAGTATGCTTTATCTTGCAGCATGTGTCCCATTTCCTTTACAGACAGCCCAATTCAACTGGGATCCAGAGACTGTAGGACTCATTCATGGCTCTTTTTTCTGGGGTTACATTGTGACACAAATTCCAGGAGGGTTCATCTCAAACAAATTGGCTGCTAACAGGTAAGAAAACAACAAGCAAACAAATTAGGCTTTAGAATTGACAACTGTTTTACATTGTGTAAATGGGAATTACTAAAATAGCAAATTTGTGTTTCAGAAATGCACATCTGAAGCTGAAAATTCAGTCTTTTTCAAGAATTATTAATAATAATTAGCAAAAATTATTTCAGAGGACAAGACTTCCATTATGGGTCTATTGGTGATGTTTTCAATTTAACTTGTTCATCTTAACTATTTACACATTTCTTCTCTAAACAATAATGCTTTCTGGAGAGTTCAAGAAAAATCACATCTAATGCTTCCAACAATGGTTGAAGCATTTGTCTTTAAGAAGTTGCCTTAGTGCTTTTTACCTCAACACCAAACAATAGTTTTCCAGCAGTGTTTCATCTTCCTCCTTTAACAGTTCACAGTGCCTGTGGACTGAAGCTGGGAATAAAGGAATTACAGAACTATTTATGATCTGAAGTCACAAATCTATCCTTATGTACACAAATATCCTTGCCAAGGCTGTATACAGTACTGACTGTAATTAAGATTGCATAGAACTTCTAATAGAGCCTCCTCATTTCTGCTTGGTGAAGTCTGAAAATCTGTACAGATTTTTTTTTGTGATCAACGTGTTTGTCAGCCAATTTTTATATATTTTTTTAAATTCAACTGCTTTTGAAAATGTGAATAAGACAAACTAGCTAATTTTGTCAATGTTAACTTTGATTTTGGACTTTACTTCAAAAGGCCTTCAGAACTTTGAATATTATCACAAGAGAGAGGGAGGTTGTCTGAAGACAGCTGGTTGTGAATGAGCTCATGAGATGTGCATATTAAGGGTACTCGGGATCTACAGATTAAAATAAAAAAAAAAGATGACTGGTACTAACTTTGTTCTCTGCAAACAAGACGTGACTTATCTACAAATAGTGTCAGAATTGGAAAGGGTCTTTAAGACCAGTTTTATGTTGTACTTTGTCCCAAATCAATTTTGCTTTCTGCACTCTGCAAAGAGCTGTAGGGGTTACAAGACTGCCTGGGTCTTCTTCTCTCTCATATGCCCTTGTGAAAATTTCTCCGGAGCAGAGTCATCCCACAGAATCGTCCAGACTGTTCAGTCCCACTCTCTTCTGTCCATAACCAAAAGTAACTCAGAGTTTGGTTTGCACGGCTTCTCCAACACTGTTCTCATCCTCAATTATTCATTTCTCTACCACGTAAGAGTGCCTAGGCAGAATATTTTTCCATCTGCCAAGTAAGCCAAACAAATTAGCTAAGCTTAATCACTTCTCCAGCCTTTCTAGTCTTGCCACCAGCTTTTGCAGCAGGAGGGCTCCAAAACACAGATGTGCACACTGTTGGCTGAATAATTCAGCATTAGTTTAGCTTTTGTTTTCTTAATTTACTTGCAAACAGTAAAATAACAATGTTTACACCATAACTTGATGTGTTCTGTCAGCAGAGTGTTTCCTTAAGTACAGGCTGTTCACAAGCACAGAAAACTCTGCATTTATTCCTGTGAGAGTTTCCAACTCAATCTAATGCTATACTACAACATCACATTATGAATTTGCTTGTCATAACTGGGTTTAGGAGTAGAATTTGCTGAGGAACAAAAATAGCTCAAGAGCTGAGCTCAAAGAGAATTTCTATTTGCAGTAATAGGATTTACTAAGTCCATGTTTTTCCTTTCTTCCTTGTTTACCCAACCAATTTCAGCTTAGGTAGGTTCACCAGTGATGCCAAGTTTCAGTTTCAGAGGGGTTATTTGCTAAGACACAGGGCAGGAAAACAGGGGTACTGTGGCCAATGAACCTACCAGCCCTAGAAAGAGGAAAAACTTTCTTTTGTCCCAGATGCACTCTGGAAATTAGATTCTAGGTTAATACTGACCTTACAAAGACTCTTTTGCCACTTGTTTAAACTGTGCAACCTTGAACACGTATGGATGACCCACCCCAGGCATTTCTCTAATGCACATAATTATCCGTAAAAGTGAGGGATTCAAATGGATCTCATAATGGGGGAAAATATTGAGTGCTTTATGGGTTTGCACCAAACCCCTCTAACACTATGTAATTTACTCAATACATTCACCCAAAGGGATGTAGATCTGCATTCCACCAAAAAGTTCCTCAGCCATTTACTGACACCATTCCTTTAACTTGGTGCTCATCCTAAAACACGTATCTAAATGTGATTTCAGAATGGCTTGGTGGGTGCATGAAACACTAGGCACCTCTGATATCAGTTTTCAGTAAGAGCAGCCTGCTGGGCAGAGCAGTCTGTAGCTGAAGAAGTCTGTTTTGATCCAAAAGTGGCACCTGTCCAGGAATCCTGGTAGCAAGGACAGAAGAATATGTGAATGAATTGAAAAAACCTGGAATATTTCTTGTCAAAGCAGAGATTAACTTTTTGGGATAAATGGCAGTGAATTGATGAAAATATGCTGTCTCTGTGGAAACAATGCTCAACCCTTTAAATAGTAGCAGAAGATTGACTGGTTCTAACTCAGTATAAATGATGCATTTACAACCTAGGCATATTAAGACTTGGCATTAAGAAAAGTAGCAGAGATTGGAAACTCAGTCTTTAGAGATAGCTGTTTGGGTAATTCAACATGTTCTCTTCATTACGGTTTCTTCTTTCACATGGTTATTAATTCACATGGTTTGCTGTAGTTTCCTGAGTCAATAGTGTTATGATAACAGACTGATATTTCTATTAGTTGTAAGAAAGCAAAAGGCAGAAGTCTTTTCTTCAGGGGTCACAACAGAGAGATAATACTTATTTCTCAGTTAAATGTTTACTTGGCTTTTAAAGCGGTCTCCTAAATGTCAAGATATGACTGTGGGCTTTGTATTCCAGTTCATATTTTCAGACTGTTCTCTATATAAATCAGTTCCTTTGTCACTTAAAGAAGTGACAAAGGAACCGATTTATATAGAAGCCTGCTCAGCTTCTTTGCTTTTGTGCTCATCTGTTTAGTGCTTTCTTGTCACTCAGATAATGAGCTCTTTAGGTATGGGTTGTTGCTTTTGTCAATAAGTGTGGAGAATTTAGATAAAACAGTGTTATTATCTGACTGTAAAATTTTCATGCTATAACACAACAAATGATCCTACTGTGAATAAGATCATGCACAAAAATGAAGTTACATATATTTCCTGTGAACATATTTTCAGAGACTGAAATGCAAACAATTTAAATACTTATGAAAATAAAAAAAAATAATAGTAACAATATATTTTAAAATATGTTTATAAATATTTATAAATGGAACATGAAAACAGTTCTGAAGAATAGATAATAATTGTATTCCCTTTCATGCTGCTTTTCTCCATAGGGTATTTGGTGCAGCTATCTTTCTAACATCTACACTGAACATGATCATACCTTCTGCAGCAAGAGTGCATTATGGCTGTGTGATGTTTGTAAGGATTCTTCAAGGTTTGGTGGAGGTAGGAGCACACACCATTTTGGTCCTTTCAGAGTTTGATTTTGAGATTTGGTTCAGGAAATTGTAAGATCTCTTTCAATCAGGGTGTCTCATCAACATACAGTTTGAGTTGAGTTCTGCTCATTTTGAGATGATAATTTTTAATTATGATTTATATTTCTAAGTTTACTTAAAGTAAAGAAAAACATATATTTCTGGTGCTGCAATTTGAGTTATTTTAGTTTTCTTGTGCCATCAGCTGCATATACTAGACAGTGTTTTTACCTCAGAACATATTACTATTCAGGTAATAGGTAATTCAGATTGGTGTGACATTTTCATGCTCAAACAATGGAGTTCTTCCAGACTTACCTTACCCTTCCTGTATCATTCCATGGTGTCAAACAGCTAGGCAGTAGGGATAGTATCAGCAACTGCTTCAGGTGGAATGCAGTGAAAGCAAATCATGTGATGTGTGAAATGTCTGCCAGGGGGTCACGTACCCAGCCTGCCACGGGATGTGGAGCAAGTGGGCCCCGCCGCTGGAGAGGAGCAGGCTGGCTACCACTTCCTTCTGTGGTGAGTTGATGGGCTTCTATGGTTTATATCCTTATGAAACTTATTTTATTAATGTCATTGTTGGAAGGAGCTGCATAGACCCTTTGCCCTTTGGTACATTCATGACGTACCCTAAGCTTAGGAACTTGTGAGTCCTTTTTTGTTTAATATGCCATAATTTTATCATTTAAAGCCAACACTCAAAATGGATCTCATAATAAATAAAGAGGTTCACATGAGAGAAATGATATTGTATTTTTTTATTTGCATCATCCTTAGGGATTCCATTTATTATACATACTCAATGGATGCTCCTAAACAAGCACACATTGAAAAATTATCTGAAATGATCTTCGTTACTTTAGGCTGGTTGCTCAATATACTGCAGCTGAGGTGATGTGACTTCTTGCCAGCAGCTGTCCTGCTGCATTCTGTTTTGAGTTATGATCAGACATGTACTTTGCTCTTTTCTCTGTGTCCCTTTCCAATGCTGACAGCTGAAGATGAATGTCTGTAGGAGAAAATGCTCAATAAAATGTAAAAGTCACAGGAAAAAAATTCTGTCCATCAGCAGTAGGGTTGTATGGCTGGGGAAAATACAGCACTAAAAAACAAGCGAAAAAATAAAAGGAAGAGTGAAGCAAATGGAAAAAGCCCCATGTTTGTATATTATGGGAATTTTATTTTTACTACAGATGGCTCCAGGTTTTAATTACTCATGTGTTTTCACTTCCTGCAGAAGAAAAGACCCAAAGAAAAATCTCTCCACTCTCAGTGGTCCCTCCTTGAAATTCCTGGCATGGGATCTCTAGAGAAAGATCCATCCTTCAGCTTGACATCCATTTTAGTGGCTACAGATCACTGATCTTTGCACTTGAAAGGTGCAAAGAAACAATGGAAAAAATAGGAAAATCCAGGTTAAGCAGGTTCCTGAATTTTCTATCTACGTTCTGGCCTAGGGCTTTTCTGTAGGAAAGCTGTAGGAAAAATGAGTTACATGAAGTTGAAGGAGAAGGATTACTGTGAACCATTGCAGAGAAGTGTTTCCTAATGAGTAGAGCATTAACAAATGTTTATTAACAAAACATGTACTACTCTCAAAACCACAAATATTTCATTTCCTAGAATAATTCAGAGCAACATGTAAAGCCATTGACACTGTCTTGCAGTAAAACCTATTATCTAGATTGCACTTAAATACTCATCTCTTTCCACGAGACACTTAGAAATGTATTTCACCAGTATTATGTATTTCCCAATTAGAATCCTTGGCACAGACCACATTTTTATCCTCTTTTATTGCCCTGTCAACATCTGCCTGTTTATTCTAGGTGTGTGTTTATGTTGTCGATATGAATTAAGCATGGTTACACAGACCCAGGATTGGTTTGAACACCCTCTCTACTACCAGTGCTTGTGTGGTCATGGGTCTAGGGCCATGACAAGAGCCTCCCAACATATGTGCAGCCATCAGAATTCCTCCATGAAGCTTCTGAAACTTGTCCATTATCTCCAAAACTCACCTCACACACCACAGTGCCAGGTGGGATTTCCCATTCAAGAGCACACATGCCTCTGTAGTTACCTGTCATCACTCTTGGATTTTCAAATCCTATTTCCCTACGGGGCACAACTCTGCAAAATGAGACTGGTGACTCATGAGGAGTCAGTGCTTCCTGTCACCCCAGGCAAAATTTTGCAGCTTCCATCCCATTCTCCAAGTTCATAAAAAGTCAGTCAAACACATCCCTCCAGTTCTGCTCTCATGAGCACTGTCTGGATCATCTGCTGTGAAAGCTGGGCACACCTACCACAGCTGACATGTTTTACTGATCTGTTTTCTCTCAGGGTCCTACGCAGGTGCGGTGGTGGCCATGCCCCTGGCAGGTGTGCTGGTACAGTACATAGGATGGTCATCAGTCTTTTATATTTATGGTGAGTTGCCTAACATGAAGGACATCTGCCACTAGATCAGTACTGCCAGTCATTTACTAAAACCTGTCTAACAAGGATGTATCAAAGTTGTTTTGATGAATGAAGATGTTGCAAATGGGTGCTCCAATTTCTTCCATACTTATTGCAGATTCTGAGAGTTTTTGTTTCGTAATCATCTATTACAAAAGGTTGTAAAATTGTAATGACCAGGCTGCAGCCCATGGTCACCCAGTGACACGATTGGATGGGGTTGCAAAGGTTCCTCTGCAGCACAAACACTTGTGTGGGACCTGCCCCAAAGTGCACACTAACAGCCTTTTGTTTTGTAATCATCTGTTACAAAAGGTTGTAAAATTGTAATGACTTGCAATTGAAATTGCAGCCCATGGTCACCCAGTGACAGGATTGGATGGGGCTGCAAAGGCTCCTCTGCAGCACAAACACTTGTGTGGGACCTGCCCCAGAGTGCACACTAGCAGCAAAAGTTAGAGCAAATGCTGCTGACAGGGAGCCAAATGGACCTGGGAACTTCTGCCCTGAGAAATCTTCCCCATGCTGCCTATCTTTATTAAAACAGTGCCACCTTTACAAAGTAGTCCCATGGGTATGGCCTTGTGGCTTTGTGTGGATCTGTGGTGCCTCATTCTTCCCCTCACAGTGTGGCAGAGGTGGCTGCAATCAGCCTTGCACATCAGCAGCCCAGGTAAAGTAGATTTTCTCTGTCTTCCCTGGAAAAACAGGACACAGCACAAGATTTGCCATTGCCATCTTACAATGAGATCCCTTCATGCAGATTACTACCAATTTATGGCTCATCTGCCTTTTTTTTTTCCCCTAGGTTCTACAGAGAGTTTTCTTCCTGCCTTTTCTTTGCCCTGTGCATAACGTAATAAAAGTGACAAAATGCTCAAATTCTTTGCAAGCAGGCATACAATATACAGAGTTAGTAGCCATATTTTGTTACTTCCCTGGGCATAATTTCTTTGCAGGTTTTGTTTAGCTGGCACTTGAAACAAACTTCAAGGCTTGCAGATACTGAAGTGTGGCTTTATTGGCTTTGAAAACCAAGTTGCTTTTCCTGCCTCTTCAGGAATGTTTGGGATTGTTTGGTACGTGTTTTGGCTGCTTCATGCCTATGAGAGCCCTGCTGTGCATCCAACAATAAGCAGTGAAGAAAGAATATATATAGAAACAAGTATAGGAGAAGGAGCCAGCCTAGCTAATGCAAGTGTAAGTGAAAAAAAGACTTTCCTTGTTGTCATTTGTCACTTTGCAGAAGATCAGCATGACTGGATGGATACTGTTAACAGAAATAGAGGCTTTTCCTTTCAAGAAAATTACAGAATCAGCCTCTTACAGCTGGACTGGATGAGTACAGGAAAACTTGTAATGCTGTTAAAGCTCTTGGCTTATGTAGCTTCTCTGATCTAGGGAGGGAAAGGATGGGTTGAGAGGGGGAACCACACATTCTGGTCTCCTGCTCTTGAGTAACTGTCATGATCGTTCTAAAAATTATTCATGGATTTAGCTCAATAAGAATCTGACTGCAGATACTAAATTATCCATCTGCCTTTTCAACTCCTATTAGGCATGATTGTAAATCGAATAGCTTAAGGACTGGGTTTCTGCTGTACTCACTCTCACAGCAGCTTATGTCCTTTAAGACTTTTCATCCTCTCTCTGAGAAGATCCTGGAAACTTTGAGTTAAAACCTATTTTCCCATCTAATTTCCCTCTGTTACCTTAGGCAACTTCTTTTGCCATTAGTGAAAAACAAAGGTGTTTCTTGATAAACTGTTCATTCTTAGCTTTCAGTTTTGAACATTCTGGAACAAAGTAACTCCAGGATTTTCTTCTACGTGTTTTGGGTAACAGCATTGCTAGGAGTGTAAAATACCAGACTGTCTTTTTGGGCAAGCATCTGAAATTTGGCTGATCAAGTCTTGGCTGGAGACACATACACACAGTTGTTCTAGGTCATGGATTTTCCTTGCAGAACTATAGCTTTTCTGCAAAGGAAACTGGGACCAACTTCATGGGTGCACGCACAACTGCAGGCATACAGTGGCCTGAAGAACACAATATTTTTTCCAAAAAAAAGGAGAATATAAATGTGCATTGCCATCGCTACAGATTTCAGCTTCTGATTGGAATTCCATTAAAAATCAATATGTTTCTGAAGTGTTTCCTGCTGTATGGAGTATTGGACCATAATACTAATTGAAAATGCCAAAAAAGCAAGTTACAAAAATTAAATTCTGTACCACAGGTCTTTTTTTCTGAATTAAACTAATTAGGTTGAAGCAGGTAGCTTCTTGTTGCTGTGCTACTGCATGTGTCTTAGCTTGGACAACCCTTTTCCCCCACTCCTTTCAATAGAATATCTCAAACTGCATCAAGCCAAAAAGTGGGGAATGGCACAAGGTTTTCTCTAGTTTTCTTTGATTCTTTACTGATCCTGTTATCCCACTAGCAGGATTCCAGAAGACCTCATGTAATTTCAGTAAGCAGGGTAATAGCAGTGCAGTATCCACCTTAAAAATCCTAACTTCTAAGAAAATTTCTCGTTTTTACCAGTAATTCAAGAGATATCTTTCACTTGCATTTTAAGTGATCTGCGATGTAAATTGTATGCAATGTATCTAATAGGCTTGATAATAAAAGATATTGGTTCTTTATTTTGCCTCTATCTACCCAATTTTGTGGGTTTTTTTTCCCCCCTAGAAATTTAGTACTCCATGGAAGAGATTTTTCACTTCAATGCCAGTTTATGCAATCATTGTGGCAAACTTCTGCAGAAGCTGGACCTTCTATTTGCTCCTTATAAGTCAGCCTGCTTACTTTGAAGAAGTCTTTGGATTTGCAATAAGCAAGGTAAATATCTGAAAATAAGCAGTGACCTTACGAAGTATGGGAGGTTTAGGTTGAACATCAGGAAGAATTCCTTCACTGAAAGGGTGGTTAAATATTAGAATGGTCTGCCCAGAGAGGAGGTGAATATTATATCTGGAGATGTGCAAGAAATAACTGGGCATGGCACTTAGTGCTATAGTTTAGTTGTTTAAGGAGAGCCAGAGAGACCTGGAATCATTACAGTAGATTATTGCCAGTATTTGGGATTACATACTTCTACTGACCTGATAGAAATAACAGTATGTGAGCATGAAATTATTAGAAAAAGGAGAGAATGGAGAAGTTATTTTGAGAAACAGTTGATTAAAAGCTCCCGCATATCATGAAAAACCACTTTACTTACTTACCAAAGTAAGTAAATAGAAATGTACATTTTGTTTACTGTTGACCATTCAGCATTTAATCAGGTAATTTTTATCCTCTTCTTGATTTTTGTGACTTGTCATTAACAATGAAGATCAAGTTCTTTATAGGTTTATATTCCGTGCCACCATCACTTCATTAAAATCAGAATTGTTATACTTCCTCTTCAGGGCATGAATGAGGAATACAGAATAATTAATTTAGAAAAGTTTTTAAAACTCTTTTATTTAGCAACCATACTTGCTATGTGATAATTATTTTTAAGCAAGTTGAAGGCTGATAACAAAGATCATTATTTATCTGTTCTGGGAGCACTGTGTGCCCAGGTTCTGCAAGGGAAGCAATGGTTGTGGCATGGTAGCAATGACATTCTAAATGGCCAAGTACAGCATGGAAATGAAAAAGATGGCTATTGAGAAAAAAACCCATCTATTTAATCAGAGCTGATTTTCATTAATGCTAGAGTTGCGTCTCTGTGAACTGCACTAATTTAAAACCAGTGTAAAACCAACTGTCAATGTAAGAAGGTTGCACACTGAAGAAAGTAAATTCAAACTTCTCACTAATTTACTGCTTCAAAGAAAAGCTTCCAGAAGATGACATGCTGATCACTAAACTCTGTCTCAGGGGTTGTACTGAGTCTGATCCTATTTGGCATCTTCATTAAAGACCTGGATGATGCAGCAGAGTGTACGCTCAGCAGGTTTGCAATGACACAAAACCAGGAGCAGTAGCTGCTACACTGCAGGGTTGTGCTGCTGTACAGAGGAGCCCTGGCAGGCTGGTAAAGTAGGCTGACAGGAGCCTCATGGAGCCCAGTAAGGGAAAGTGTAAAGTCCCGCACCTGGGGAAGAATAAGCAAGTGCACCAGTACCTGTGGGGATCTGCCCAGCTGGAAAGCAGCAAAGCTGGAAAGGATCTGGGGGTCCTGCTGAACACCAGGCTGGACATGAGCCAGCAGTGTATGCTTGCAGTAAAGACTAATGGCATCCTGGGCTGGATCATGAAAAGGCCACCAGGTAAAAGGAGGTGATCTTTCCCCTCTACACAGCATTGGTGAGGGCACACCTGAAGTACTGTGTCCAGTGCTGGACTCCACAGTACAAGAAAGACAAGGATATATAGTGGAGCGAGTCCAATGAAGTGCCATGAAGGAGTGGAAATATTTCTCCTATGAGCAAAGGCTGAGAGAGCTGGGACTGTTTAGCCTGGAAAAGAGAAGGCTCAGCAGGGTTCTCATCCATAAGTACAAATATCTGAAAGGAGAGTGTAAAGATGAAAACAGGCTCTTTTCAGTAAGTGCTCTGGGCGTGAACTGAAACATGGGACGTTCCTTCTGAACATGAGGAAACACTTTTTTGCTATGAGGATGACTGTGTACTGGAACAGGTTCCTCAGAGTGGTTGTGAAATCCTTGGAGATACTCAGGAGCCGTCTGGCCAACATTTCTGGGCAACATTCTCTAGGCAATCCAGCTTCAGCAGAAGGAGCTCCTTCCAATCTCAACAATTCTGGGATTCTGGGAAAATGAAAAGAAGGTGAATGTCAGTTTGTAGGCTGTAATCCCACAAGAATAGAAATAAATCAATGTTTTTACATATACAATTATTTAATTTGTAAAATTATTTCATGAAGTCGGGTTTTATGCTGTATGGTCTTCAGTCCCTATGTGATGTGCAGGTGCTTCCTTCCCTTACACAGAGGCAGGCAACAGGGATTGATTTGTTGTTCAGGAAGGAGGTCCTTGAGTACATGAATAACAAAAATATAAAAAACACAGTTGAAAACCAAGATAATGCACTCCAGTATCAGGACACGTATGACAGGACTTTGTGATGTCTATGACAGAATTTAATATGAACGGGATATTGCATGGAATTTCAAAGGTGAGATTCTCACTTGTGCTCTGGTTTTTCCTCCTGGGCCACAAGGAGATCTTTCCTCCCTCACCCAGTTTTGAGCATCTGCTGTAATCAGATAAACTGATTCAGGGGAAAAGAGTTGAAAAAACATTATGCTTCATGTTCTCTTGCACCTAAATCTTGAAGGAGAAATGACAGTTAAGCACTCTTGTCTAATTGCAGGTTGGCCTTTTGTCAGCAGTTCCTCACATGGTCATGACAATTATTGTGCCCATTGGAGGGCAGCTAGCTGACTTCTTACGGAGCAGGAAGATCTTAACCACTACCACTGTAAGGAAGGTCATGAACTGTGGAGGTACTACCAGATTCTGAAAATATGACATTTGATTTGTGTGCTGCAGTCGATGCAAATATCCTAGTTTCATCCATGTTTAATTGTAACAAGAGGCAATTTACTCAAGATTGCATTTATAGCTGGTTAATCTGAAGCATTAAGTGGAGAGCTGATGCCTCATGACATAAATCGTTACTCATATGAGCATGCTTTAAAAAAGGGAGGAGACAAGAAGTCTGGTTAATAATTGAATGGGCATAGCATGATCAAATAAGCCTCATCCTGTAAACTCATACAAAGTTAACCCTATACCACAGTGCTGGAGAGACCCTTTCCCAGTGGACAGATTCTTGAAGTAACTGGCCATGTTCCCATTTGCTACTCCCAGCAGAGCCCACTGACATGTTAAGGCTGAAAGGTTTAGAGTGGGGGTAAAAAGTGAAGGATGAACAGCATGGTATTAACTCAGCACAAAATAATTTGTTTCCAATTTAGTCACTGAACTGAAAAATCAGTGACATGTAGGGTTGATATTGAATTAGCGAAAAGATTTCAAGCCAGGCAACCTGTAGAGTTGTTAGTTGCCCACTGCCAGTTGCTGGCTTGCATTATTTATAGATGGCACGGGCTTCTAGAAACAGAGATGTCTGCAGGCAGTGATACCACATAACTTGGCTATGCATCTTCAGAAAGGATGGTTACATTGTATTTTCAGGGCATATTAATAGTGTCATTAAAACAAAACAAAACAGAAGGATTGTAATGTTACATATTAGAAAATATTAATGGTGGAGACTGGAAGTTCACTGTGATGCTCAAGGATGTCCTGTTGTGTTGGTAGCACAGTTGTATGTGAAACATTCTTTTGTTCCATTTACCAAGAACATCTTGTACATCTACAACCATGAGAAATTAAAGACAAGTGTTTTTCTTCTTTCACTCAAATGTTTGTCGGTTTGTGAATTTTTTTGCCCTTTGTACATACTCACTTTCTTAATTGTCTTCCTGTATTTCTCAGAGAATACAGTGAAGTAACTTCACCAACTGTCTGGGTCATGTGTACAGCAGTGAATGAGGAGAAAAAAAGAATATGTTCTTAAAGAATAAATGTACAAATATTTCTGCAAATACACAGAGCTCCCAAGTGCGTTCAAGAATAGCTAAAAGATACAAAATAATTTTCCCTCATTTCAAGCTGCTATTCAGGATAGTGCTTATTAGTATTTTCATGGCAATTAGATATTTAAATGTAATTCATTCTCATGTGTTTCATTGGAAGGCTTTGGGATGGAAGCAACCTTGCTTTTGGTGGTTGGTTATTCTCACACAAAAGGTGTGGCTATTTCCTTTCTGGTGTTAGCAGTAGGCTTCAGTGGCTTTGCAATTTCAGGTAAGAATTAATCTTATTCTTGCTTTTACTGTTAATGGTAAAACTGATGTTATTATCCTCACTGTTCTTACTGTCATAATCTCTATTATTTTGTTTGCTCTTAATGTGGCAACTTATAGGGTGTTTGTTATTTCTTCTCATTCCAGAACTAATTTACTTTGGTATCTATGAAACATGTTGCACACAATACCTGGAGCTTTGAAAGAACCTGCTCTTTATTGATCCCAATTTACGTCAGCTTTATGCTGTTATATTCTAATATACTTTTACACTGTCAGTCACCTTTTCATCCTGTTTAACTGTATGCCTAAAAGGAAATAGAGAGAGACAGAGAGGGAGAGAGAGCATTACTCTGCAGTGAATAGTTGCACAAAGGCTATTGCTACACGTGCAATCCTGTCCCCAACCCTAGCACGCGATTTCTGCTTTCTATGTCAGCCCTCCCTCTGTTGAATCCTACATCCAGCCCTTCTGCAGAAGTTGTTTCTAACACTTTCATGAGTCTCATGCACGTTTTGTAGTCTCAAGATGCTTTATGGCACCATCAGTACCAGCATCATTGAAAAAAAAACCAACTTATTTTGCTATGAAGATTAAAGATTTTCTTAAGAAGATTGAAGATCTTCCAAGAAGACAGCCAAGAACATGGATCTATTGAACAAAATTGACCAGCTAAGTAACTGCTGGTCTTCAGTTATGTCAGGATTCTGCAAATGGTGAAGTGTTTTTGCTGCTCAGTCACAAGGTCCTTGCATAGCTGGCCATTTCTATCAATCAACTTTTATTGCAGGATTTTCCCAGTAGTCTATTGCTTACCTTATTTATTACCATGCACTTCAAATTAATCATCACCTCTTGTGATCAACCATAGTTAATATGACTAATTTGCATTACCTAAGGAATGATAAATATCTGAGCTGATATTTAGTATTTGTTTTTATTTCTTAATAAAATATGTGCTCAGAAGACATGCTACAGTAAGGATGATTGGTTTTCCTGCTTGTTTATATTCTACTTTTTTATCATCTTGTCAAACTGCTGTTAAGCCACTCACATGGTTAAAATACCAAAAGAAATTAATTAAAAACAATACTACATAAATAAAAAGAAGACATTTCACTAATTTGAGGCATTGATTCCTTAATTAAAAATATTTGCCATGTTCACTGTTCCAGTATGAGAAAATGGAAAATAAAGACACTTTAAACAGAGCCAAACTAAACTTTATTTTCTATAAAATATAATCTTCGGAGGTGCAGTAGGGAGGTTGCTAACCTATTCAGTCTTCTTCAGCCAGAATGTCTGTAGAAAGCCCTGTTGCCTGGTAGTGCAATGCTGTACAGCTGTTTGTCTCCTTTTTGTAGGCTTCAATGTGAATCACTTGGACATAGCCCCTCGTTATGCCAGCATTCTGATGGGCATCTCCAATGGTGTGGGGACGCTGTCGGGAATGGTGTGCCCACTCATCGTTGGCGCAATGACAAAACATAAGGTAACATTTCTCCATGTTTTCTAGGAAAAGGGTTAGGTAATGCAACAAATTTAAGGCATTTCAAAGGTTCCTGAGGATGCCATTCCATCATTGGTCTCTGCAGCTAGTTTTTTTTTTTGTCTTAAACATGCACTTTTTAATTACCACTTTGGCCTAATTCTCAGCTATTATAGCTAATTATCTGTGTAGGCAGATATTATTTAATACCACCTGAGTTTGAGTCTCTGTAGTAACTCTATACAACTATGCAATGCTTACAGAACTTGGAAAATTCCTCAACAATGCCTCCATATCCCCATGGGAGAGTTTCTAAGCAAGCATTGATCTACAATAATATTTGTGTAGTTGTTAGAGAAATCCCTGCATTTCCAACTCTACAAATATTTCATATGCAAGAGAGAAACTTTACTGTGAGAAAAAACCAACAAAGAAACCTAAGTTTTATTATATTTTCTGTAGTTATATATATATTTTTTTTTTTTAAAAAAATCTTTGCAATGGTTCTCATAAGTTGCTCTATCTTCAGCATCATGAATCAAACAGTGATCACAGTCATTCCTCAATATGTGTTAATTCATGGCGTAATTCAGAGAGTGATATTTCTTATTACTAGAAACTTAATGAGACCTGCACGATTCTTTCAGACCCGTGAAGAATGGCAGAACGTCTTTCTGATTGCAGCCCTGGTGCATTACAGTGGTGTGATATTCTACGCTATCTTTGCCTCTGGAGAGAAGCAGGAATGGGCTGACCCCGAAAACCTCAGTGAAGAGAAATGTGGAATAATTGATCAGGATGAACTGGCAGAAGAAACAGAGATGAACAATGAAACTTTTGTAAGTCCAAAGAAGACGTATGGTGCTACCAGTCAAAATAGCGAAGTACAGAGAAGGGAATCGAGGAAGCAAAAGCAAGTAACTCAAGACATGGAGGAACAGACTTCTTACCATTATGAAAATGGAAATTTTCAAGATTTGTCTTAACACTTGAAACTGTAAGATTTGTATAGCAGCTACTCCCATGACTCCTGCCTAGCTGCCCAAATCATCTGGTATTCACATTTACTGTCTTATTCAATTACATAACATCTGGCCACGTGGCTAGATTTGAGGGGTGGTAGTTCCCTTCCAGTGGTGTCTAAGAAGGCTAACAACAATAGGAGTGGGATAAGGGATCCTAAATCCTCTCCCAGCCATTATATGAGCTTGGGAGAGATTCTGTGCCAGTTAGATGACCAGCCCTGGCAGGGCTCCTGCTTGATGCAAGCTGTAGAACTTACTGTAGGAGCAAGGAGTTCCATCATCTCATCTGAACAGAGAAAGGACAAGTGATACCAGACGGTGGATCCATGGTGATCTGTGTAATCCCTGGGTCTTCAGTGGTGTCACTGCCTGTAGTGAGCAGCCCTGCTTTGCCTTTTTAGGATTCCTGTAGAGTGTCATTTGAACTGCTTAATCCATGTCAAACCACAAGCTCATGCTGAAAGATCAGAGCAGAGGGAAAAGCAGATTTATGACAGTAGGCTTTAATTAATTACTAATAGTCACTCAACAAGGGGAAGAGGGACATGTGGCAGAGGTGGCACAGGATTGCTTCAAGTTCCTACAAACTGATTGGCAGATATCTTTATATGCACACCCCACACAGTATGGATAAGACCATAAAATGGATACTTGTACAATATCAACCCCTCCAAAGATTTTGTGCTGGCATGAAATAATTTTGAATACAAAATCATCGTTAGTGATGCAATATTAATAATCCTTATGAAAGGAAATCTTAGCTGTTTTGATTAGGATTCTCACTCAATTCATTATTGTGAAGTAATTTGAATATATTTTTCTAGAGTTATACTGATGCAGTTCCTGCTCTCAACACCAACATTCCTTGTTTAGGTGACTGAGATTACTTACAGGAGTATTTAGTTCTGGATCTATAACTTTTCAATGCCTCAGTCTTGTTCTTGCTATGAATGAAACATTGTACCATTTGAGAGTTAAAAGGGTACCTATGTATAAAAGTAATTATCCTCTGCCATTGGTATACATTTGACAGTATAAAGTGGCTTTAGCCTTTTTCTACCATTTTTAGAATCACACAGTGGAGCATGCTGCATCATCTCAGTTAGCTGCAACTCAGAGACTCATTGTGGCATTAATACTCTTTTCAGAATGGATAATTTATAATTTCAGTAAGATGTGATTTAATTTGTCTCTCATTATGACTACTGCCTCATTAAATTCAAGTGACAGCTATCTTGTCTAGCCTACGCTGTGCTTTGTGATGTTTCAGTATTATTGTTCTCATGTACTGCCTGCAGCCACTGTGATGTACCCAACATTTGAACATTTCTCAGATGCATTTTACTATTTTATTGAAGTGCAATTGAACAGCATGAGTGCAATTACACTTGTACATTCATTTGAATCCATGGATGATTTATCTTCCCTACAAACAGGTATATTGGGAAGTTAGCTAATTCGCTGTTTGTGTCTCTTGTGTCTCTTCTACTCAGCAAAATCCAATCTGCAACTGTATATGGGTAAGAAGGAAAGTGAATTGAATGCCTAATTTGACTACAGTGAAGACTTTTGATATGAGCAGATAATTTAATGAAAGGGGTAGTTTTATGGTACAGCTCAATCCTGCTTTAAAAAAAATCAATTTATTAATAAGCCAGACCAAAAAAACTTGTCACTTTGTGCTGCTAGGTGAGAAAATAATATTTTTTTAAAATTCAAAAACTCATTTTAGACTAGAGTTACTTATTTCACTACTGATGTTTAGAACAGGTAGAAGAAAATATTTCTTTCAGGTGATAGTCAGCTTTCGGGGATTTAATTGGCAGTAACTTGGGTCAAATATTCTCATTAGTCTATCACAATAGCTGGACCAGCTACTGTCAAACTATTTTGCAACATTCTCCACAATTTACTAAAGAAAGAGGTCCACCACTTTGCATATGTGCAAAGCAAAGAGCTTCTTCCTCCCTCTCCAGTAATGTAACATTCCTATAATTGCTACAGGAAGTCTGATAGGGAAAACCATATTATGAAAGGATTCAATACAAGAATCTGTGTAAGTATAATCTGGGGGAGAAAAGAGATGACCAAACAATGTATTACTCTAGAAACAGTAACATTTGCTTAGAAGCAGCATCATTTTTCCAGTAATGATGAAGGGTAACTTTTCTGTCGTTAAGAGGAATACAAAGGGAGTTGAATGCTGTTGTTATGACAAAGAACTACAAACATCCCAACAGTTTGGGAAATGGCCAGCTGGCCCATGAGAGCTTGGCTGCCTTTCTGGTGAGTGTAGCTGCTATTTTTTTCTGTTGCAGATGCACCACAGCTGTCACAAGTGACAAGCCACAGCTCAGTTTAGCAGGATCATTTTGTATCCACAAACTGCATGGATTTAGTTCAGTGGAAGTTTGACTTCAGTGGATATTTGAGCATTATTTAATACATTGAAAGAAATGGCTTGAAAACATCTGGACAAAATTTTGTATTCAAAAATCCCCTTTCTTTTTGGTCTGAATTTAACTGTCTATGAACCCAATACATCAGCTCTTACCAGCTGAAGTTACATACATGCCACCGTGCTTTTTCAGGCACTCACAATGAGGTGTTTGGGCTTTCTCCCTTTCCTTTTCATTTGTTTAAATATTTCAGGTGCATTGCATGAAGTGTAAACATCAGCACTGGTTGGAAACTAGGCTTTTTTCCTGGAAATCTCTGTACTTAATCAACTCTTTGATTTAGACAGTGGCTTCCACAATCCTGTATGACAAAGAATAAAGACAACCTATTGAGAACAAACTGACTTTGTAGCTCCAGTTTTGTGGATATTTCTATCTGCAACATGCTTCAGTAGAATTTTCTTGTGGAGTCTAAGGAGATATGGTCACTGAGGATGTTTTTCCTACAAAATGACTTAAAATATGTCAGAATTTTGAACATTTAAACAATCAGGGAAACTGGTATATCCCACTCAGACTTCTAAAATGTCATGTCTCAGATGGTAGCAGGTGTGAATAGTTCAAATTATATTTTCTATGGAGAAATAGTAGCTTGATTACACTTCATTTATTACACTGCTTGAAAATTTTTCTGTCCCCATGTTCAAAGTAACTTTTGCATATTTTCAAGTATGACAATGCTCATACAAGTCAGAGTTTGATTTGGAAATGGCTTTCTGATTGCAGAAGGAAGCAAAATGTACTTTACACTGGAATAAAGATTTCAAGAAGGCCAGAGGAACATTCAACTTTCCATAAGTTGAAATGGTAGAATCGTCCACAGGAATGAATTCAAGTCTGAGGAGAAAAAAAAAACAGTACAGTAAGCCCCAGGAGTATGTTGTTCAGTGTTGTTATCTACTGATCTTTCTCAACAAAGAAAGCAGTAGCTTTTATTTCTTTGACAGCTTATATTTTTTAGGCACTACCATTAGACATTTAATGATAATTAATACTCCTCTTATATTTTTGTCAGAGTTAAACAAAATGCTCATTTTAGTGAGAAAGGACAAATTAATGACAGAAATGATGAAAAGCTCATCTGAGTAGGAATTTCTCCAGGGAAATAATCACATAGTCCAAAAGAATGTACAGACTTTGGGGTGAAATATATAACAAGGGCATCCAGATGTTGACAAAGCCCCAGGAGGAGTCTCATGTGTAACATAATTAACTGAAAGCAGGAAAGTAACAATTAACTGAAGGTCATGCAAAATGTGTTCAGGCTTCACATGTATGTTTCCAACTGACTTCTTTTGACAGTTACAGAGATCTGTAAATTTAGTCATTATTGTAAGGAAACTTTTGTAAAACACCAGATTTGTTATCTTATTTTTCTCTTTATTTTCCATTGAAGATCTTAATTTTAGACTTCTATTTAATTATTTGTATTTTAAGAGAGAGGAGTATTACTTGTGATTTAAAGAGTAGAAAGGGGACTAGAGAAAAAACAGAAAGCAAATTGCTGCCCCAAGGCCATGCAGACAGTAGGTTGAGGATAAGAAATCAAATTTCAAGTCTTGGAAATAAAACTTGTAGTTCTCTAGATTTTTGTGTTAAAAGCCTACAGGATGTGTGCCATGATCTAATGTTCTGCATCATCCTAGGGTCCAGGGAATTCACTCAGGTCCCATGTCAAAACTTAAATCTCATGAAATCAGGAATAAATGGCGAGATTAAAAATTCCTCATTTTTATGTCTTCCAAATGCTATGTTGAATTAGATAATTCTGCTGGATAGGTAGCACTACTAATACTATTGCATATGTCCATGCAGAAGACAGGCTTCCTAGAAAAATGCTTTCAACTACTTACATACAGTTATTTCTTAACTTCCATTTGATAACAGTGTTTAGCTGTGACAGAGAAAATTGTTCCTTTTTTATCTAAACTTTTTTGGTTTTGTGTTTATACTAGTTATCCTTTTTACAGCTCTTCTACATGCAAAATTACAGAAGTAAAGAAGGAAATTTATGTAAGAAATGTGGTAAGATTGTACTTCTTCATGCTGAACTATCTATAGCATATTAAGAGCCAACACACTTTTTCCACAGAATAGTTGGGTATTTTAAGTTTTGATCACAATAACTGCTTGATCCATTTATTTTGTTGTCTCCATCCCATGTTGTTGTGTACTGCCCCTCAATTTAATTACTGTATTGGTTATCTGCCTTAGCTAACAGACTAAATTTGTTTATGTATAACCATATTTATCTGGTCAATAAAGTCAGTGCTCAGGCACTTTCTGTACAAATTTTTGACAACTATTTCACTCCGTGTTTTAGACTTAGCTCTGTCTGTATGGCAAATTCAGAACTCCTCTGAGCAGGTCATGGCTATTTTGTTAAATATGTGTCAGGAACACTGGAACTCATGAAAAATACCTCTCCATTGGCTCAGAGTTTTGGTTGCCCAGAGGCATCTGACAAATCTTTGAAGCACCAACCAGGAAGCAACAACGTTTATAAAACAGGAAGTATTTGAGAACCCCCAATAAAGATACCTCTGCTTTCTGAAGCTGGCAGTCATCACCAGAAGCAACATGCCAGGTGCTTTCTCCTGGCTGGGAATACCTGTAATGAACAGAAGGGGAATTTATGGGAGAAACTTGCTGATATGGTGCTTAAGATAAGAAAAATGGGACTTTCTCTTCTTCTAGAGAGGGGACTTTGATCCTATCGGCTTGTTCCCTGCTCCTTCTCTGGTGTGCAATCAAAAGAAAAATGTCTGCAGGTCCTGAGAGACCCCATTTTTTTCTTTGGCAATGATCAGTTGTGTAGTTTCTACTGGTACAAATCTGCAGGAGGCTGGAAGTGCCTTATGGGTACTTGCTGATTTATGTTGGACCAGGGGAAATTATAGCACTAATATGAAACTTGAATTTAGATGTGAAAGAGATTAACATTAAGGACAAACAAGTGAAGTACAATCAGTATGAATGGATGCAATGTTACTTCTGTGGAATAATGCTGCTGTGTGGGGCAGACACGAGCAACTGGGAGTAACCCCAGCAGGTAGGCTTTCCCTCAGCAAGGGAATGTAATGGAATTACCTCTGTCCTGCACTGTTCACATGCCATTTCCCAGTGCCCATACTGGCTGCAAGTTTACCCATTACAATGCTTGGATGGAGTGAAGAAAAATATTGCAGTCACACCAGATCCTATCTTTACCTTGTATTTTCTTGTTTTCATGAGTGGCTTCGCTTGACCCTTGCTAACTGATGGAATGGTACACTAGACACCAGGGCAGCCCAAAGCCAAAATTACCAAGGGTTTGTTTTTTAGCATGTTCCTTATCTTATTTTATTTTATATTTTATTTTATTTTATATTTTATGTTTTATTTTATATTTTAATTTTGCTAGGAAGAAGAAAATTCTGTGCCAAGGTTCCTGGCAGCAGAGGCTGGAGCTGTTGGTCCTTGGTGGGCAGCTGAAATGTTACCCTGGCTGGCCAAAGGTCAAGGCCACACTGGCCTGTCCTGCTCCCTCTGCTCTGCCAGAGCACACAGCAAGCTGTCACGCTTGTAGGGGGCTGAAGGACAACATTGCTGACAAAGCTGGGATGGGAATTGCAGTCAGGATCTCTGTCTCCTATCCTTGTTGGCTGCCTGGGTACAGGAACTGTCAGACCAAGAGAAACATTGGGTGTTTCTAAGAATGTCCTGTGTTCCTAATCCACAATCTTACTATTCCCAAGGAACCACCTCTATTCCAATTTAATGGGAAATTGTGAGCAGCTTAAAATGACCTTTGTCAGCTGGCATATTTACCTGAGACAAGGAGTAGACTCAGCTAATTCCTTCTCTCTCCCAAGACCTATCCCAAGTCTGGAGCTCATTATGCATCACTGCTCCCAGTCTCACACTCCTTCACTGCCCTTGAGCTGTACTTTTGGTCCATGCACCACTCTTGTCCCCTCCTTTTCCCCCAGAGTGGTGGCAGGTGCCCCAGCCTGGGGAACATTCAAGGTCATGGTGGATGGGGCTCTGAGAAACCTGGTCTAGCTGGATATGTTCCTGCTCATAGCAGCGGAGGTGGACTAGATTACATTTTAAAGGTCCATTCCAATCTAAACTATTCTATGATTCTATGATTCTTGGGCAATTTTATGTCTTTCAGAGAAGATATGGTGCTGACTCATGCCAGTTATTGGGTAAGACTTACCTCAAAAGAAATGTGCCTCTTCAAAAAACATGTAGAAGTTTGCTAACAGTTTGCTCTCTGTTTGTGTCAATGGCTGGAATTGGTTTCAGAGGACACAGACACAGATTGAAAAAAATATCACAAGCTATTTTCTTGAGCCATTGAATTACTGCAAGAGCTGAAGGTCAGCAAGGCTTCCAGCCAACACACCACACATGCAGATTTCCTCATCAGGAATTAACTGGTACAAAGCCTACTAGGAGGCAAAGCATTTCCTCCAGTAATATTTTTGTTAATGCTTCCCCCAAGAAACTATGAAATATCTAAAAATGAGCAAATGAAGTCCACCAAACCTGTGTAGAGTCTGAGTTACCACACCTGATGTTCTCTCCAAATTGTGGCTTAAAAATTTAATTTATTTAGTAATGCTGTATTTTCTTTGGAGAGATAGGTTTCTGTAGCTATGGTCTTAGTGAAAGATGCCCAGATCAATTTGGCTACTCCACAGGGCTATTCCTCCCCATGTGCAGTACTTGAAATTCTCTTTGTTGAAGTTTGTAGGACCTGTCAGGCCATTTCTACAACATGTCAAGGCCCCTTTGAGTAGCAGCATGAGGAGCTATCACACCAACGTCTCCTGCCAGTTTTGCACCATCTGCAAAGTTGTTGAGGGTGTGCCCTGTCCCATCGTACAAGTCTTTAATGACTAGTATTAATCTTTAATGACTTGTCTTAGTCTTCAGTCCTGGGATCCTGCTGCTCGTCCCAAGCCTTTGAGACAGTTTAGCCAGTTTCAAATCGAACTCACTGTGTACTCATCTATTATGTGCTTTATGATTTTGTCAATGAAAACAGTGCTGAAAGCCTTGTTAAGTTCAAGCTCTACCCTTGTTCACTGAGCCTGTCTTCTTGTCATAAAGGTTATCAGGTTCCTTCCCTCATTCTTAAGGACCAGAGTGATGTTTGATTTTTTTCCCAGTCATCAGGAATCTCTCCCAGTAGTTACAGCCCTCCAAAGGCAATTGAAAGTGGCCTTACAGTGGCACTGGAAGCTCCCTCAACACTCTTGGTACATTCCATCAGAACCCACAGACCTACGCATATCCAGTCTGTGTAGATGCTCCTTAAACTGATTCTACTCCATGGAGGGCAAGACTTTCTTGGAATTTTATACAGGTTTCAGGTACCTGGAATTCCTGGAGGCTGCTCTTATCAGTGAAGACTGAGGCAAAAGCAGCACTGACTACCTTGGTTTTCACTGTGTTTGTCAGGTAGTCCCCTGTCCCATTCAGCAGCAAACCAAAATTTTCCCTAATTTTCCTTCTTCTGCTTACACACCTGTAAAAGTCTTTCTTGCTGCCCTGCACATTTCTTGCCATATGCAATGGTGTGGCCTTTCATTTTGCTAACACCATCTCTGCATGCATTGCATGCTCTGTATTCCTCCTGGATCACGTAACACTGCTTCTGCATTTTCTATGCTTCTTTTCTATGTTTGATTTTAGTTAGAAATTCCTTGTTCATCAATGTGGTCCATCTGATGACTTTGCTTGATTCATGCTTTAAAGATGGACTTTAACTTGGAGGAAGTGATTTTTGAATGATATCCAGCTCTTCCAGACCACTCTTCTCTCCAGGTCCATATCCCATGATATTCTTCCAAACAAGTCCTCAACATGCTGAAGTATGCAGAGTTATGGTCCACCATCTAAGGGCAAATAATTGAGACACACCAAATTTTTAATTAATTTCTAAAATTCTGAACTGGGAAGTAGATTGCTAAAAACCTGTTGAATTGTGAAATTAAGTGGAGAGTACAAGCATAGGTACAGGAAAAGAGTGCTTTTCCATACCTCACTTATTGCCTTGAAAAAATCCAAGGTCAGTTGTAAATGCAGTCAAGGTCTCATTTCATTTTAGCACCTGCTGGCTGACATTCTGATTAGACAAATCATGTGTCTCTGCCCACTTTAAATGGTAATCTCAAAAAAACTGTATCCAAGTAATTATGGATCAAGATTTTCCACCTGAAGAAGCAAGGTACAGTATATTAACAGAACAGAGATTTATTACATTCAAGAAGCCTAAAATATCTGGTTAATTATAGTTAATTCCTGGAATAAATTGATGGTATTCCAAACAAGATTTTATCAGCTTCTTTGCAATACAGTCCATTTTACTGGCATGGTGTTCAAAGGTTTCTATTGCAACTCATATTTAGGGGATTTACATAAAGCTTGGTGTAGGAATAAGTGACAAAGGTTTTGTTTATTTCATATTATTATCTGTTGACTTTAAAAGGCCTAGGTAACAAGACGAGTTAAGCAACAAGTCAATGATTAAACGGATAAGATGGACATCAACTCTGCTAGTTTAAAAAGATATTTAGAAAGTATGAAGAAAAAAACCCAGTTCTCTGAGTTGAAAGAAATTTGAAGTACTAAATTTTTTCTGTTCTGCTTATTTAAAATCTCTGTTATTTATTATCTTCTTTCTCAGGCAATTTGTTTTTGTATAATTTCTTATATTTGAGGAGAGGCATATTTTTGGCATATTCCATTTACAATCAGCTTTACAATACAGAAAAGTTATGCTTTGTCAATTTTCCAAAAAAATTTAAGACTTGATATTTCTTCGGAACAAATATCTTGGAATATAGACAGTATCATGCAATAGCAGTGACATAAAGGTCTTGCACAGTTTAAGGTTACAGTTCATCTGCTATTCAGAGCTGCTATTTGAACAGCAGTTCTGTCATTGGGAAAATAGCAGTTCCCGCACAATTTCTAACTTTGACTTACCATCCTTGAACTAAATTGAAAGTGGTAAGAGCTAGGTATATTCTTCCTTTGCTCTCTCTGGAATGAACTGGATGTGGAGAAAAAAAGAATGCAATTTCAGGGTTTATAAACATTTCCAGATTGATATCACATATCCAGGAGAAAAATGTTTTCTGTTTTGAAAGACTAATGTTGCTACGTGTATTTTTTCCCTCCTCTATTAATCTTTTATTTGGCATGTGTATATATGCATGTTTAGCAGCTGCACATTAGTGAGACACAATCTGAAACAGAATCATCTGCCTGTATCTGGGTAATTTTCATGCTTACAGGAAGGAATCCCTTTTGTTGTTGTGTTACATGAGAACTTTCTGGAGGTATACATTACATTCTGGAAGTAATCAGTTTATTAATATTAGAACAAGATTAGTTGCATCTAATAATCACACTGTTATTCCAGTATTTGGTACCAATGATGTTTCCATCAACTTCTGCTGCCGAGTTTATCAGCAGTAGCTATTATGGGGAAAGACAATTGGGAAAAGAATAGGGTGTGACTTTTGCCCCTCAGTTATTGGTGATGTCAGTTTAATTATATGTAGAGATTCTCTTTACTTTGAGTAGAAATAACAACACTTACACATGGACATATGCATGCTTCACCTCCCAAAAAATTTATGTGTAATTTTGCTGCAGCTGAGACTTATCTGTCATCCTTATGGTAACCAGAACAGCAGCTCCAATTATTGGTGCTATTTTGTTTTAATTTTTCAGTCAAACTTAATAGATCAGAAACTGGAACTGTACTCTCCATTCTCTGTGGTGGCTGGTTCATTTGCACTGGGGATGTTTTTGTTAAGCAGTTCTGTACATCAAGTGGGTTGGTAGAAATCCTCCTGAATCCTGGAGCCCATTTCTTTGCTAGTTCCTGCTGGACAAAGAGTTAACACCAGGACTGGATGCTCAATCCAGTCACTTCTCTGAAGAACTTCCTAGCTGGTATTTCTGTAATGATAACATCTTCCATTCCCAATTTCCACTTTGGTAACCAGTTTCTGTTTCCAAGAAATACAAATGTGGCTGCAATTGGCTGTGATATATAGGAATGAATCCCACAGGCTCTCGAGGTTTTATCCCAGCATGGATTATCAGCTGAGAAAGGGCCATCTCCTTATAAGCACAGCACATCCTCTGGGTAGGCAACTCCATTGACCAAGGGAAATACAAGTTTTGGTGGAAGGCTTCTAAATTCAGAGAGCTATAGGCACAGTCCCCCGCTAACTTGAGGCAATTTTGGGGAAACCTCAAGGGAAAGGATAGAAATCTGTAATTTGGCTCCATATACATGTAAACAGCCAGTGCATAGGGAGGAACAATGGCTTAAGTTGCTGATTAAGTTGCTGAGTAGGTGAGCTGCCATGCTTTGAATTGATTTTCTTTTTCCCTCTTCCTCATAAATTTTCGTATATTACACACCTACTTAGAGAAAGAGTTAATGCCTAAAATTCATTGTAAGATTCCCTCCCTTATCAAGGTTTTGCAGGAGGGTGTCACAAAAGACAAAAAACAGAACTAGACAAACTTTCCATGCATGAAATCTACTCTAGATAACCTGGTTTTGTTATATGTTTTGTGTTTTGGGATGAGGTGGCAAGATGGAATAAATCAGCCAAGTGAGATTTGACATAAATGAGGGATCTGCCAATGTAAATGATCCCATATTTTGGGATGAGACCCAACTTTGGACAAAAATGGTATTCAGATTAGATATTCATAAATGAAGCATTTGTTCAGATTGAGCCCAAGCGAATACTGCTATGAGATAAGTAACCTCTCAATTTCCTGATATGCTTTATATAAATTTAATAAGCTTTATACCACATTTAGTTTATTTCTTCTAAAAAGGGAAGTAATTTGTTTTCAGAATGCAATGATGTCAACTGAAGATTAGGAAAGAATGGAAAATAAACTAATTCTTCCAAAATCTATTGTTCAATATCCTTTTAACTTTTCCTTCAATGACCACACTTTTCCTTGATCTTCAAATCCCTTTCTTTCCTTAGTACCAGATCTTTGGTAGGTGGAAACTAAGAGCATGATCAGATTGACCTGGGCCCTGGTACGTGAAGCTACTTTTCTAATTTGGAAATATCTCAGCTATATCCAGGACCCAACATTATCTAATTTCCGGTCCATTTCATCTCTTCTTAGCTGAGTGGAGTCATGAATACTCTTCAGCTAAACTTGTGACATACCTCAGAATTTTCTGTGCTAATTGGATGTTAAAGGTCTAGTCCTGCTGCTAGTCCTCTTGCCTTCCATAAGTGATCCTAAGTTCATTGTTTGTCTAAATTCTCTTAGGGAACAAGGAAGAGTCAACAAGAGCTTTGAGAGATGATCTACATTAGGGTCCTGAGGTACTGTTCGGCTTTAAAACTAAACCTAATCAGCCTCATCTGGAGCCTCCCACATACCTTGCCTGTGGGGTGAGGATGCTGTTTAAGTTCAGGCCTTCTAGTCCTGGTTTGTGTTAAGTTTCTGGAAGTGTGTTTGGTATTGTCTCCTCATGAGTGGCTAATGAGTGGATTTTTCCCCAGGTGGTCTGCAGGTGCTAAGCTGTAGCCTGCAATATCTGCAGTCCTGCAGTCCAGCTCTGCCTCCTGGAAGGACCTTGGGCTGGGGCTGCAAGCAGCGTGTTCCCAGGCCTGCACCTGGCCCTGCCTCTTCCTGCTGCTCTTGGCTGGTCCCTGGATGATCCCTCATCCTGATTTACCATGTTGCCTCCCCTGGGCCTGTTGCTATCAACAACCTGGACACTCAGGTAGTGTGGAGCTGTCTTACATCTAGTTTTATCCCCTCATGGAACAGCTCTTCTCCTGCTCCTTCCTGATGTACAAGTGCCTGCCTTGCCAAAGGAAGAAGGCAGCTTCTCCCAAACTGAGCACTGCAGCATTACTTATAGTGGAATCTGATGTTCTGTTTCCTCTTAGATGTCAAGGCAGATGTGATGGCAACTCCATCAGCTGCAGATTGTGCAATATTCCCATTTTTCCCTGGTTGATCATGGACTTCTTGAGACAGGATAGGGAGATTCCCCCAGGCTTTGCCCTGGGTACCTCTTGTGCATCTGATGCTGGCTCTGCAGCTCTCTTGTGCAATGAGTGAGAGCAGTCATCTTCCTGCAATGCTTCAGGGCATGGTAGAGCCTCCTCTAGAGCAATAAATTATACACCTGAGGGTTTAAGAGGTTAACAGTGACTCTGCCTTGCCAGATAGCATCAGCAGACCTCCAATGCTTTACACTGTCTATTCATGTGATGCCTAGTCTACACTTCCTCTCCCCTCCTGAAAGAAATGGTTTTTAGCTAGCTACCGAACTAGTCCTTTTAAACATCTGTCTTTTCCTTGACACTAGACAAAGTATGAGAAAAAAGTAGAGGTTTAAAAGTTTGCAGAATGAATTTACTTAGTGTGATTATTTTAACAATTCAAAAACCCATCTAAAAATATTCTAATATTTATTTATTAATAATTCTTCGCTGTCACCTTTGACATTTAGTTTAAGAGAACTACTTCTTAATGAAAGGACAGTGCTTTCATTTACTGGAATAGATCAACAATTTTATCTCTCCAAATATTTACATAAATGAAGGCTAACCCTTATTGAACTCAATCACTATACACTGTAAAACATCAAAATGTCAAGAGAAAAAAAATGGTAAGAATAAAGTATATATTTAGTCCAAGGCCTCTAGGAGAACTTCTTATCAGCTACTGTACCAACATATTTAATTTAAAGCTGTGATTTCTTTAGAAACTTGTAAACTTGTAACATTTAGAAGGGGGTAAGAGTGGGGAAGAACATGTAATATCAGTGTCTTAATTAAAATTTAAAATAATGAGAGATAATGTAATGCGGAATACCAGAACTCATTAATAGAAAAAACACATCCAAAATTTCAGTTAAGTCAGCTGGAGGGAAGCAGACCACGTTTTCTCTACTGAAATTTAACTTTTTGATGCTGTAGCTGATTCCACATATAGTCAGTCCTCCTCTTGCACCCAGGCAGCTGCAAGATGCTATCTTACATATATGGTCTCACTAGAGCACGTTGGCTAACAATTAACTGCCTGTCAGGAATTCCAGGGAGGAATTCCCCCTCTTAGGAAAGATTGTTCTGTGGTCATTTTACCCTTCATGACATTCCACTTAAAATATGCGAGTGGCAAAAACAGATTTCATCAAGGCAAATATAAGATTATTGAATAAATTTTGCCCTGCTTAGAAACTGAATAATCAGAGAGCAATTTATAATGAAGAGGCTCTGATTAATGAAAGACTTAATCAACAAACTAAACTAATCTTAAAAGCAGTAATTCCTCCACTTTTGAAATGCAGGAGGTAAAAAAAAGATTGACATGAGAGTTAACTTATTGAAACTTTGCAGCCATTCCTTACCAATTTTTAAACCTGTACAGAAACAACCATAGCTATTAAGATTGCTTAATTATCTTCAGATGATAAAATTAATTGTAAGCATGTGATAATCTTGGACATCTTTCCAGAAATGAAAAGGTGAGTGTGCCTGAGAGTAAAAAATGGCTGGTTTGAGGAGACAGACCACGGCCCAAAGTGGTGTAGAGGATGCTTATCCTCTGGGTAGCAATGATAAATAAGGCGTGCTACAGGGATGAAAGAAGAGCTGTAGAAGAGACTGCAGCTTAGTGGCAACTGTTTATGGTCATGTTGTGAACACTTTCTGAGCTGGAACTCACGGTTTGTGTTGAGGCACAATTTAGTTTGCATGATCTCTCAGGTGTCTGCAGTACCCTTCGTCCCGGGAGATGTAAGAATAGGGAAAAAGAAGTCCTTGAGCACAAGTAGATCTTGGTCAAGACACCTGTCCCTTGGCCTGTGAAAAAAACACAGATCCAAGGTAAGTCACTCATTGTGACTGCTGCAAAACGGATCTTTTGTCAGAAATGCCCAGCTGTTTTCAGGGTATTGACAGCTCCAGGTGCCAGTTGGAAAAGCTGATTTATCTTTCAGCCAGACCAGACCTATTCCTTGTTGCAATTCCCACCTGCCCCAAGGTGTTTCCAGGAATCCCTAGGACAAGAAGGTATGTTTTCCCACTGGCAAGACAAGAAGTTTCTCCCTTTGCAACTTGGGGAATAGAGAAATTAATCCATTTGCAGAGATCTATCTGGCTTTAGCTATTCATCCTTACCTTCCCTGTGGTAATGAATGTCTAATGCAGGAAAGAATCTGCCTCCAGTTGTGCCAGGGGTGATTAAGATTGAATATTAAGAAAACTTTCTTCATCAACAGGGTTGTCAAGCACTGTTACTGTCTGCCCAGGGAAGTGGTTGAGTCACCAACCCTGGAGGTATTCAGAAGTTGTGCAGATGTGGCACTTACGGACATGGTTTACTGGTGGACCTGATGGTGCTGGGTTAATGGCCGGACTCAATGACCTTAGAGGTCTTCTTCAACCTGAACAGCTCTACAGTTGTCATGTATACAATGTTGCTGGAGCTCCAGAAAACTGGCTGTGAGTAGTCAGTAACCTTTTCAGCTTCTGGAAGAAAAT
The DNA here is from genome assembly GCF_014805655.1 of Passer montanus. NCBI lineage: Eukaryota > Metazoa > Chordata > Aves > Passeriformes > Passeridae > Passer > Passer montanus. Next base: position 13,734,455 of record NW_024364270.1, read on the forward strand.
TCTGAGCAAAAGCAGCAGGTACTGGTTATTTGTAGGTATATTATTTTTGTATTTTTTTAATGTGTGATGATGCATTCATTTGGATGTGGAGAGAAGGAAATGTTGAAGGTGAACACCCAGCCAACATTTTTCTTCTTTCCCCCTCTCTTTCTGTACTACATTTTTCCCACCCACACTTTGATGGCAAACTACTTTGTTGCCAGGATTTTTCTCACCTTTCCATGAGGTACCTTATCAGTAAAAGTGTGGAGTGGCATTTGTTTCAGTGGAGAAAAGACAGAGTAGCAAGAGGAGAAGCAAATGAGCTTTGGCAAACACACCCTTTCTTTCATGGAGCTGGAAGTTTATGAAGTGGTATTTTCTAAGCAGACAGATTTCTAGTTCTGAGTGTTATCTATATCCCTGGTTTTGTTGTTGAACATGTATTTGGACTGCTAATGACATGGATGTAGTGTAGAACACATACTCTTTGTCAATTACAGAAGTAATGTTTCTATTGTCTGGAAAAGATTCAGGATGTCAGATAATATTCTGAAATTTAAAAAAATTTTAGAATGCAATGCTATTTTATAGAAGATATTCCATTTATAAGTATCTGTGTTTGAATATTTCCTCCTTCTATTCTCTCCCTTGATGCCGTGTATGTAATCTCTTGAAACACCACAGAAGATATATTTAATTTGCTCCAATTCCTTTCTCTTCAATTCTCATTTGTACATGAACCACAATAAATAGGAACACCTGGCTTTAACCAGTAATGCCACATGTCATTGCTACAGGCAACATTTCTTTTGATCATGAGGATGATTTCTTTGCTTTTTCCAATAATATCTTGAATATATTGATTAGTGGACAAAGCACCACTTTCGCACTTGCCTCTTTATTATTGTAAGGAGAGGAAAAATGTTCTAATGCAACAAATGTGTTGGTGCATAGGGGCATTAAATTCCATTTCCTTTGTGCTAAACTCTCAGTTCTCTGACAAACAACATCCACACAGCGGAAAATGCTTTTTGGGAAAAAACATTTATTGAAAATTAGTCTCTAGGGACTTCTAAAAAGCAATTGCTCTGTGCCACCAACTATATCAGACCAATGCCAGGGGAAGCTGAATGATGAGAAAGAAATTTCAGATCTTTGGAACCTACCAAGAGACTGAAAGCTCCATGGCACCTAATATGACATTTGTTGGATTTCTTGCCTCCACTTCTGCTTTTTCTCCTGAAGTGAGACAAAACCCATCACTGGCCTCAGGATGACCTAATAAATTGATTTTTTTGGCATATTAAAATGGCATGTGCTTTCTAGGCACCACTGAAGTGGACATAGAGTGGAAAGTGTCAGATGGGCTGTTGACATGCTTGGTTGAAGAGACCACCTGTCTCCTGTAGGTAGGGCTGTTTTGGAAGAATTCTCTTACTTGAAAGTACTTTGTGGATTTTGCTAAATATGAATTTTTCAAAGAGAAATCTCATTGTTTACAGAAGTGGGATGGTGTTCAGAGAGTCAGAAAGGAGGACTGAGAGAGCCTCAGTCTTAAATGCATTTATCATTACACATTATCATGTGTCCAGTGCCTGCTGAAATGAGCTGTAGGCATAAATCCCTGGAAACAGTGGTGTCTTAGGAGTTAGTGTCTAGTGACAGCCTTATAGCATCATTGTCCCATTGGGTCTCTTCAGAAACCTGTCAGACCAGGAGTGCTTGGGTGGCTACCAGGTGAATTTGCGAGACAGAACACATAAGACAGATTAATATACCTTTTTAAAGTATTATTTTTTTTCTCTTAAAAGGAGGGAAAGTGAAGGAATTTTATTCTTGGCAATTTTGGGGGCCAGCAGCTCTCACCTTTCTCAGAGAAAGGACCGTGTTTGCTGCCCAATGCCTCTCTTCGCTCAAGTAGGAGGCGCAGCCTGTGTCTCTGTGTATTCAATCTTACTCAGACAGTGGAAATATGCAGGGAAGGATGGACATCATATACTGTGTGGCAATCATGAACTCACTTACCATGAGTGATGCTGTCAGTAGTCTCCTCTGACTGAAATTTGTCTCAGTACCACTGTCAGATCAACTCATGCCCACTGGGTATGTTTAGCAATGCAAACCAGGGAATTATTATGCTTCCTGTGTAGGTGGGATGTTGAAATAAAACAGCCTCAATCCATTTGTCTTCACTTTGATTCCCTCTGCAGGGTAAATTGGGCTGTGGTGGTTCAAGGTCCCCTTTCTGTCAATGACAACGCATCAGCATTTTCAGATATAGTGCAACCCACTCAAGGATGTGGTTTTCCATCTACAGGTACCAATTTCTTCCCCCTGTGCACACCTAGTGCATGAGTCTGACAGATTTAAAATTAGGAGCCTCAGTTTCTTGTCTAAAGCTTTATGTGATGAGTCCAAATCAAAATGATGCAATATTTTAGAGATTGTTGCAGATACAGGAATTAAACTTTAATATCCTCACATCCCTGTGATGGTGTAATTTATAGCCTATTCTGCTTCAGTACTCAGTGTAATGCTCAGTCTCCCTAAAAAGCACGAAAAAATAACAGAAAGACATAAAAATCAAGCTCAAGTCTTGGAATAATATCTGGGCTCTTTGGATGGGAAAGGCGAGGAGGCTGAAGATGTCATAAAAATGTACGTGTGCAAGGAAAGTGTCATAATTAGCAACAAGGTGCTATCACCCCACTGTCTGAGTTAACTTCCCCTCTGCACTCGATCAGAGTATTAAGGAACATCTCAAATCTCTCTGCTGATGGTCAAGCTGGAATTCACAACATTTTAATACAGCCCATGTTTGGAGAGTTTCGCAAAGAAAGAATTGTTAATGAGTAATCCTTGTCCATTAGGGCACTGAGCCAATAAACCCAAGCTTTGATTCATTGTGTTATCACTACAGGCTTCTGCTAAACATGAAAGAAAAACAAAACAAAAATGTTCCTATGTGAGAATCATTAGGATACTGAACTGAGTGCAGAACTGTCTTACATCCTGCCATCTGCAGTCTTCCAGAAAAGAACAGTAAGTAATAATTCCTTAAACTGATAGCTTGTTGCTGTTGTGTAGCATAAAAGTAATTCTATCACCTGAATTTTTTAGTGGATGTTAATGGATTTTTTGATCAGAAAAAAAGATTTAAAGTGAAGAATAATTTAGGAAGTAACTTCATCCTCAAAACTGTCTCCACAGTAAGAATTCCCTTTGGGAAAAATGATAAGGTGAAAAATACAGTCATGTTGAAATTTGTCTTTAGAAGCTGGCTCCTGTGTGTCACTGGAACAGAAGGTGGAAGTTTGATATCGAGACTTGCAACAGCAGTATCTAGTTAATTGTGTGCATTAGCTTTGAATTTTTTTTTTTTCTTATTTTAGAAACAGGAAATATTTTCAATGTGATTAATGGGAGAATAGAGAAAAATCCAGAGAGGAGAAATTATATTTGTTTCATACATTTTTTTTGCTTTGACAGTTCTGTGTACATATTTCAAGTGCATCTTCCAAAGTTGAAGATTTTAGAACATATTTCACATAACTAGGAAAAGTAAAAGGTTTCAAATTTCAAGTGATTACTGTTTGAATCCATTGCTAGTTTTTAAGAAAATGTAATTCTACTCTGAGTGTTTCTGCTACTCACTTATCTTCAGAAAACTATAACTGTGGCGGAACACGTTTCGCTTCTGGTTTTTTTATTGCTATTACTTGTGTTACAGAGAACCTAGAGATTTGAAATTATATTGGAATGTCACTAGTCTAAATGGCAGTCCAAAAACAAGTTAAAAGTGGAGGGCTTGCAGGTTTTTCAGGTCAGACATGAAAAAGATGCTGGATAAAGCAAGAAACACACAGATGGTGTCTAGGAGGTAATCCCAGGCAGAGTCAGAAGTTGGCCCCACTCTTTGAAGTCACTTACCTGCTTACAGAAATGTCATTGATACTTCTCACAGAGTTTTTATTTCTACTTGGGACTCAGATAACTGCCTTTACTTCAAAATTAAGAAGTAGGAATATTCTAATTTTTTTTCTGTGTCCTGTGTCTCTTCCCTGCTCTGATTTTAAACTCCATATTAAGAAATGTAACAGAAAATTTCAAATAAGCACAGTAACACTTGTCCTGCCTCTGCTTCTCAAACTTGCTTGTATGGTTGCTCACATTTCACATCAGTTGCTGTGTAGTTGCCTGTAGTGCTGTGCTTGCCAAAATGACCTGAGAGCAGCAGGCTGGAAATAGAGAGCATGAATCTTCCTAATGCTTTCAGGTCCCTTTGATACACTTTAAAACAAACAGGTAAGCAAATAAAATAGCTTCTCAAATAACTGAGGCACTGCATTAAATATTCTACAGAAAGACTATGAGGCCACATCAAAAGCCCGTGAATGAGATGGGAATCTATCTTCCCATTGATGTTAACAGTGTTTGGATTGGGCTATAGATTAATGATGTTACTGAAATTTCTCTTTGAGCAATAGGCAGTCAGATGTGTGAAGAATAGGAAAATATTATGGGACAGATGGAAGGATATGTACTTCACTAATATTTGTGAAAGATTTTCCATGTGCTTTGATATATCTTCCTTTGCTGAGTAATTGAAATAGATTCAACCATTCTTCTGAAGGTAAACCACAATTAGAGCTGTCATGGAGCTTTTCTGATGATCAAATATATTTTTGATATTTACTTGAAAGTGTGGGGCCATGATGCTTTCGTTTTCAGTGAAGTCAGTTGATTTAATAATTATTTCAGTAAGAGACTTGGCTTTGCTGACACAGAAGCCAGGGAAAGCTTTCCTATTGACCATAGCAAGGTCAGGGTAGTGCACAGATAAGAGCCTACAATAAATCTGAAATCTAAAGTTGTCTATACATATATATTTGTATACTGCAATGAACATGCATCCTATAAGACATCTGAATAAATATGTATATACAACCATGCAGTGGAAAAACAAGCCCCATATAAAATAATATACATGTAAATTTTCTTAGTTAAACATAGAACATGTAAACACACACTGATTGTTCTGAAGTATGTTAAAGGTTACATGTAATGAAGTTTTATGCAATTCCGAGCTCTTAACATGAAGTTGAAGACAATAATCTCAAGCAGCTGGGCACATATTTTACTTTATATGTACTGATCTGTGTTTTCTTTTGCTGTATATTTTGGCCTATGAAATAATCTCCAAAGGTGGTGGAATAAATTGCTTTATTTAAAAAGTTAACTAAAAATTATTTGGAAAAAAGATGCTTTCTAATTTATCACATGCCTTTTCTTTTCTCTTGAACGGCTCTGATTTTAGAGAGCACTATTGTTTTCCTGTGCTTCTATTGCCTTTATTTCAGCTTTTACATGCCAGATACTCTTTGTTTTTGTTGTTACACCTCAGGATGGAGTAGCAGTCCAATATAGTGACCTACATTATTTCCCAGAACTGAACAATATAAGGAGTAAGTGTAGCTTCAATGCTCTGTACTGTGCACCTAGTGTAGCTCTTAGAGCTGGAAATCAGCACCTACTCCTTTTAAATACATATGAAATTACTTATATGGATAAATTTAATGTAAATGGTCAGCATCAGCTGGATATATTAAAGAAAATGAAATATTAAAATGGTGGGAGTTGAAAAATCACCATGAACATTTGGCTTGACTTGAATCCATCCAGACAAAGACATGTGTGGCAGGAAGCATAGAGTTACAAAACCTGTAATGCCCTACAATAGTGCAGATTATTACAAATGTGTCCTCAGTAGTCTTACTATGAACAAGGCAGTATTAATAACATGAAGATTGGGTCTTTTTGTGTGTGTATGCAAAGAGTAACAGATTTTAAGGAGTCCATCTTGAGGTTAAAGAGGGGCATAATACAATGGTATGTTAAAAAAAATGAAATATCCTAAAAAAAAATAAGTTTATAGACATATCAAAGAGAAAAAAGACAATTTATAAGCCTTTAGAAACATAGCTTGGCAGCTTTTTTTTCTTTATTTGCAGCACAAACTAGCAGGATGTAGAATGTAGAACTTACAAGCTAAGAATCTATGCATTGAATGTCTGAGGATATACTGGCAGTAAATGCATTTTTAGATGTCCTCTTGGGACTGTATTTAATGTATTTTGATACAGCTTCCAACATTCCCTAAGAAGATAAATTCTAGGCTCTGTATTAACATACAGAAATTCACAATCCCAGTGCTGATGTTGGGTGTTGTAGTGTTAGGCCCACAAAAAGGGGCTGATGAGGAGACATGAGAAGTAGTAGTGGCAGTGGTGGAGCAGTTGTCATGTCTGGCTGTAAGGAGAGCTCATCCTGCAAGGAACTCTAAGGGCTTCACTTCCATGGGCTGGGACATGAGGAGAGGGCACTGATGGTCTCTTTTCTCTGGTCTTCAACAAGAAAATCCAGAAAATATTCATTAGCCCTCTGAAAATACCTTGTTTTGATGTTTTTCTTGCTGGCCATTATAATGGTCCTGACTGTGTCACTGCCTTCTCCCATCACAGAACACTTCTAATGGGCTGTAAGAGGAATCCCATCCCAAGGGTTTCTTATGGGTATTTAATGAAAAATCTGTCTGTCAAGAATTTTAAGACCTTAGAGCCATGTGAGTAGCCCCACATCCTGATTTCAGCAGATAACTTCTCTGGAAAATGAGGCAGAGAGGTAATAAAATGGTTGGAAGTAAACGTGGACCTAGTGGGGTGGCTGGGCTGGTTGCCAAACCCCATCCAAGATACATGGAGTGTTTCTGCTGTTGCAAAACTATGTTTCTGTGCTAGATTTGAGACTCTGTGTTTATATGTGATTTGCCACAAGAACCCTATCTGGTCTGTGATACAAGTAGCTTTTGACATTTCTAAGTAAACTGTTTAAATTATCTGTGGGCAGACATTTAAAATGCATCTGTCTAATTAGAGGGCCTCTGTTTATGTTAAAAAAGAACTTAATGAATCCTTACAGACAAATCTGAATATAATTACAGAGTGTGCTTGTCACTCTCACAAGCTACTTCCCAGCCTGCTCAGCACTGGGCTGTCCCGCAGCATTCACGTTTTTGTCAGATGATTTCATTTCTCCTCAAGAAACATGCTGGGCCTTCACTGGGAAGCAGACTGGGCTAGAACTCTCAAATGCCTTCAGTGAGTGGAAATGCAGTTCCAGGGACAGTCTCACGGTAATAAAGCCAAATAAAGAATTAAGACTGTAAAACAAAGGAAAATAGATTGCTGATGAGTTTCTGCAGAATCTTCTTGGTGTCTGTATAAGCCCTTGAGACATCTACTTGTTGGAGTTCTACATTCTCCTGTTGGTCCTGCCTCAGATGCAAGCTGGAGTTGGCCCAGACTGAGCAGCCCCTTGCACACCTGTCCCCACCTCCCCAGGGAGTGTTGTGTGGCTTCTTGAGACCAGCAAGAGTGGGTGGGCAAGCCTGCTTATCAGAGCAAGGCTTGGCTTTCTGTGTTGGTCACCATCTATCATCTCTCTATTCAGTAGTTACTGAAGACAAGGTAAAGAGCTGATCCCTAGAAATTAAATTCAAGTTTCCCATCTGTGTTCTTCTCATCTAACCATAAACTTACATTTTTTCAGTAAGTGAAAGCAATGAAATGATGGAAGGGTTGTGAAAAATAATGCAGACAATTGGTATTGCATGGCAGGAGGGCTGGGCAGCATGCCCTTAGGAGGTCAGACCAGTGCTTCAGTCTGAATATTTGAATAAACTTGGGCATGAACCGCTATTAATTTAAAATGACCAGAAAGAGGGCAAATAAAATATGCCACAGCTAGGAAAAAACAAACAGGCTGGATGTAGCATTTTATTTAAAGGCAGAATTAGGTTTTGTAATTTCAAGACAATGTTTGTTACAGCAAATATTGAAACAACTTCCTGCATTCTGCTTTACACTAGTTACACAAAAGTTAGTTATCTTGTTTTAAATATTCTTTTTGCTTCATATATTTCAGGGCCTCTTTTCAACCTCCTGTTTAATCAGCATATTACTCCTGAACTGAAGAATAAATGGGATCTGAAATGAATTTAATAGGACATCATCAGCTAGCTACTGCTGATGGATTTCCTCTTGCTGAAGGTTCTCATTTGTTTGGTAAGTCACCAAATTAGGTTGAAATAGCAAGCTGTCCTATACTCAGAAACCTAGGAGAAAATGGACTGAAATTTAAAGTCAAGGATATTAGGCTGAAATGTGCCAACCTTCTTGAATCTTCAATACCTATGAGAGGAATAACAAACAATAGATCTGTGTGCTAATACAATCCTGCAAATTATTGCTCTCATCACTGCTCACAGCATAACCTGTAGGTTGTTTTTGTGACACTCTTCTAATACTGGAGATCATTTGGCAAAAACAGACCTTTGTATGGAGGCTGGATGATACCTTCATGTGAGTCACTTAAATCAAGCTAAGCAGATATATTTCCAGTTAATCTGTAACAGAATTATAGTGCAATGTATTTGCATTGCATATTATGCAAATTTATGAAAGTAATTTCACCTAAATTAAAACCTCTGTCTTATTAAGACCATTAAAACCTTATCCTATTAACTTCAGTGCACAAGAAAATTATAAAGTAGGCTGGAAGACTCTCCTTGATGCAGTTTCACTGAAATTTTCAAAGCTAAGCATGAGCTTGTTAATGAGTAAAAAATTCTTAGTCAATATTTTATAAGCATGGGTAAGCTAATTTCTGATATATGTACTGCTAAGAAAAAAAAAAAAGATAATAAAGTTTTTTAGCCTTTCATTTGACAAGAGAGTGGGTCCTTCATTGAGTAAGTTATGATACATTGAGGGCCCCACACACAAGGCAGGCCTCCACAAAATGCTGCAACACTTGAGAAGTTTACAGTCTAAATAGGACCAGAATTCTGCCTTTTTGAGAGCTGGAAAAGCAGAACCCATTCCAGTTTCATCTGTCTGAAACAAGAGTAATGTCTGGGGCCTGGAAGGAAGGACTCTGGCACCCAGAGCCACTCCAGCTGCAGAGCTCCTAGAAGTCAGGACATGTCTACAAGTCAGAGCACTTGCAGTATCCTGGCTCCATGCAATTAAACTAAAGCATTATCACTCATGGTAAGCAGAATCCACTCTATTATTGTGCATTGCTTTGTTTTGGGGTTTGGTTGGAGAAATGTTTTGGAGTTGTTGAAAAAAATATATGCTAACAGCTAAACAGCTCCTTTGCTACCTCTTAATTCCAATGTCAGGCCATGATATACAGAGAGGAGAATGATGTTCAAATCTAAGGTGCCAGATTTTATGTTCAGTTATCTTTCAAAACTCCTGCATACCCGAACTACTTCAGATTTTTGTCAAGAAATTTCCCCCCGATATCTACTTTTTCATTAATTATTTCACTAATTAAAGGACTAATGATAAGGTTGCTTGAAAATACAAGGAAGAATGTTAATGTAAGATACTTTCCCTCCACTGGGTAATCTTACTTACAAATTGTGAAGCTTTCAGAAGAAGCATTGTGTCTCTCATTAAAGGTGTTCAGAGCTTAGCACAATGGAGATTTAATTCAAACTGACATTTCTGCAACAGAAAGAAATAATATATTAAGGAGTTGAATCAGAGGTCCTATTAGGAAGAAAACTTAACAGTCCTGCTATGTTTCACTTAGGCTGAGTTTTGTTTGGGGTATCACTCTAATATGGTATCTTTTTTGCTTTTATAGCTGGAAAAAAGCCTATCAGAAATAATATGCAACTGAGTACACAGAGAAAGTTACTCATTGTGAAAATATGATTCCATCTCTGCAAAACACTTGTAGGAAATGGCTTTGCCTCTCAATTCTTTATATTTGTAAATTATTTGCAATGTTTGACATTCCATTTTGGCAGGAAGTGACTTGTGAACTCCAGAAAACAGGAAGAAAGCTTTTCTTTTAGATGGTCCTTATAATGCATGTTTCTTTTAGGTCTTTTCATACATTTCGGTTCACAAGTTAAAAATTGCTGGCTTACAGAAATTACCCTTTATACAAACCAGTCTCCTTTATTCAAAGATGCACACTCGCATTCTGTAAGAAAAACCTTGGAAATACATTTTGTTTTCACTCTGCTTTATTCAGTCTATGGGGAGAGTGTTCTTAGACCTTCAAAAGTAAATCTAATTGCTTCTCCAAACATTAGCTCCAGGTTCATGGCTTTCAAAAAGAAATGTCAATTCTGAGTTGCCTGTGCTTTGAACCTCATGGTAATTCAAGGGCACTTCTACATCCTTAGCCTCAAGACTTCTAGATGTAACAGGTTTCAGAAAAAAGACTGTCTACCTTTCAGTAGATGAAAATTGTATGCTGCCTTTTTAGAGTAACTAAAGTAAAGTAAAGTATCTCTGTATGTTTTTGGAGTCAGTGTGTTTTAGCCATAGTTTTTCACTTCTGCAGTTATGAGTCCCTGGGGAAAGGGCCTCAAAATGCAAATGAGGAAGGAACTTTAACCTAGTTAAAGTCAGGGTCCTTCCCTTCCACCCTGTCTTCCTGCAAAACTGCTTTTCTATTTCTAACTCTCTACTCAGGTGATTCAGAAATGTTATATATTTGTGTGGCACCTGAAATATATACAGTATGTGACTCCAACTCTCATTTCTATGATAAGTAGCTCGCTCTATTTTCTGTGAAAGCACCTCATATAGAAGTTGCTAGTATGCAAGATACTGTGTGAAACTGAATTATTTCTAATTCTTAGTTTAAATGAAGACCTATTTCAAGTATTTTCAAGTATTTCAAGTATTTTTGATGGCCTGAAAATGTTTTCTTGTAATGTGACACTAAAATATAACAAGACAAGAAATGTCACTACATGTCCCTAGCTGGGAAAGAAGGTTCTGGGGGGAATGAGCACTTAAAAGCTGTATGGAAAAAGATGAGGAACAATAAGAAAAAAAAATTACATCTAACAAAGGCGGGGGGGGGAAAGACCAATATATATCTAAACTTCTTAAAGAAAGAACAATAAATATCATTGAAAATTGTTGTAGATACAGAACAGTGCCTAAGAGTAGCTTAAAAGACTGACTCCTTTTACGTAAATCTTTCTTTTTCTGTTTTTTTTTTTTTTTTTTTTTTTTTTTTTTTTTTTTTTTTTTTTTTGTTTTTTTTTTTTTTTTTTGGTTTGATTTGTGGTTATCTGGGGTTTTTTAGCTGTTGTTTTGTTGGGGAATTTTGGTTTATTTTGTGGGGTTTTTTTGGTTTTGTTTTTGTTTGGTGGTTTGTTTGTTTGGTTTTGTTTTGTTTTGTCTTTTCTCTGTGTGTATTTTTATAATAAATAATAGTGATAAAAAAGTTGTTAGGGTCAAGTGTCCAAACTGATTAAACAGCTTCAAGATCATAAGATATGTTAAATAACTTCTTGTCTTTGGCACCACCTGGCAGTTGATGCAACATCTGGCTTCATCCCTGCAGAGCATATAATTAGGCTCATAACTGACCCCCAAATCAAAAAGAAACAAACCAGCACAAATTAAAACAGAAAACATTGGATGCATAATAATTATTAAGAGAGCCAAACCAAACAGAGTGGCAATGTGAGTAAAAAAATTAATGAGAAGGACAGATTGGATGTGGCTTACAGCAACCTGCTTATGAGGAAGATGTCCCTTCCTATTTCAGGGTTTGGAATTAGATGATCTTTAAGGTCCTTTCCAGCCCAAACCATTGTGTCTTGTCATATAGATGTGTCCAGTATGGTCTGAGCACTTTGGTCTTTTTTTGAGAATGCAATATTTTTCCACTTATAAAACCTGCTTCCTGTGATACTGGAGTGGTTAATCACTTGCACAGAACCACCTGACCTTACCAAATATTCATTGATACAAAATTTGGTTGTAACTAAACCACAATAGGTACAAAAAACAATGGCTAGGCTACTTGGAGGCATCCCCTCAAACTGGTAGCCAAATTTTATCCAGGTAAATCCACATTGGAACAGACATTGTTTCCGGCATCTACAAACAAGTTGCTCGTAATGAAGTTAATTAGTAAACTATACAACCTCTGGTCTGTGTCACTCCTTTCGAATCTTAAAGAAAGTTCTCACAGTAAAGAAGTGAACAGGACACAAAGCAGAATTAAGAAGTTTCATGTACATGTAGACTGTAGGAGGTAAAAAAAGGAAAAAGAGAGAGAAACAAGGACTGTGGCACCTTAAGGAGAATATTTTTCATCAAGAAATGGTCAGACTGAACACAGCCTGAGGTAGGATATTGCCATATTCTGCCCTGGATATTTTTGTTATCTATTCTTGCACTCTTCCTTGAAATTGTGGGATGCTAGTAGGATTTTTACACCAAGAAATCTTTAAAAGACAAGCGAATCATTTGTTTGGAATTAAACCAGGATTTTGATAATGCCTATGCCATGGTTTCCAAATTACCAAATTCTGGACATTGTTATTTTATTATGTTCCTTCATGAATAACGAAGGAGAGCCAGGGGTTCATATTTTAAACCTGCTTAGAATTTAGTTCTCTTTGTTAAAATTTATATTAGTGGAACAATAACTTTTACATTAAAATGTGATATTGTAAGTTCTGTAATATTCTGCATAAAATTGCATTTAGCTTGCACAAATTCTCAGTATCCTTCTGTAAATTGAAAACAGTTTATTTATTCCTGCAAGGAATATTTCTACAAGTCAAACATATTTTGAAGTTTCTTATAAAGTATTCTGTCTAAAATTTAAAGCAAAAAAAGTAAAACTCTCTAATAAATTTCATTTGCAAGTAGAAAAAAATATTTGTAAAACAATGATCACATGTATGTGAATGTTTCACTTTGTTTTTAGCAAGCTTTCAATATTTTTGTAAAAGGTTTTAATTGAAAAACATTTATTTACAAAATCTAAGATTTGCAAATAGAAAAAATATGTAGATGTCATTAACTTAACATATGTATGTGCTTAAAAATCAGACAGGTATCCTTCCAAAAGGAAAAAGAGATAAATGGTTCAAAATATTTAAGATCACACAAACAAAATGTCGGTGTAGTCCAATGAGCTCATTTCCAATTTCACTTTCACTGCTTATACTACTGCAACTGCAATGATTTTACTGGGCTGCTCATGCTTTAGTTGCATGAGACCAGTCCATCCCAGACCTCTATTAATAGATATATCTGGAGAAAAGCTTATGTATGTTCCGCTTGGTAAGATAAGATTACTTTTCTTTGTGATAAGAAATTATTCAGTCCAGACTCTCACGTACACATCTACACGTACATCATGCTCAGGTCTACTTAAAACAAACCAAACCAAAACCAAACAAAAAACCCTCGAAACTTCAAGCTAAAGTGGGAAAACCTACATAGTTGCAAGCTAATTATCTTCAAAAATCGTACTGGTCTTTGAGCACTTCCCAGAGTTTAAGCTGTGAGTCTGTTTTACATAGAACAGGAACATGTTCTCTCAGTCTCTCTCAAATCTGTCTGGTTTTCCTTTTCCCTTCCATTGGTCTGAGCATGGACTCAGTTCAGCTAAATTGTTTAACGCTGTGTCTGATGGAAGGAAAAAGGAAGTGATATGGACTGTTTGGCTTTTTTTCCTCAACTTAAGACTCTTGTTTGTTTGTTTGTTTGTTTGGGTTTTTTGTGGGGTTTTTTTGGGGTTTTTTTGGTTGTTGTTTGTGTTTTTTTGTTTTTTTGTTTGGTTTTTTTGTGGGGTTTTTTTGGGGTTTTTTTTGTTGTTGGTGGTGTTTTTTGGTTTTTTGTTTCCTTTGGAAGCAGAGTAGAGTTAATGATTGGGAAGATTTTTCTAAACATACTTGTGGCCCAAATGGCTCTACAGTTGTTTAAATAACCCCCCAGTGTTGTCTCAGGATGTACCGCAGTCCGTTAGTAGCTCTGAATTTTTTAACAAGTGCTGATATTTTTTTTCTGTGGAAGGAATGTTGCCTGCTCTTCTTGCTCTTTCAGAGACCCAAGCAGTTCAAGAGGCTGGTATACAGCTTTTGTGGAGTTTCCTGTATATGGCAGAAAGCTAAAAATCAAGTTTCTTCCTTTTCATTTTGGGATTGTGCCACTTTCTTTTAGAAAACTCAACTAATTACCAACGAGCAAATGAAAACTTAGGTTTCCACAGTGAACAGATTCCTTTCTAAACAGAGACTGAATGATTGTGTACCCCACAATTAACCCCATATTTTTACCTCAAGTACCTTGACCAGTCTTCATGAGCAGCAGTCTCAACAAGTGGCAAATACAGCTAAAATAATTTCATTTACTGGATATGAACTCTTCGCTGTCTTCACCCTTCACTTGTTTTGTCGCTGCTGTGGCTGGCAGGTATTGGTGACACCTTGCATCTGATGCATGAAGCTGTAATGTCACTTCCAGGCTCTTCACAGCATCCCCAGATGCCCTCTGTGTGGCTATAAACTTGTTTAAATGGCATAACCTTGGATTTGGGGAGTGTCTTCTGCTCTCTGCTTCTGCAGCCCTTGGTGCCCTGGCCTCTTCCAGAGCAATGAAATGCAGCCATAATTAAACTAATTGATGGTAATAAAGGACACCATTATTGTAATTTGGTTTTTTGGTCACGTTTTTCCAGATATACATCTCTCTGCTTATTCTGGAACTGGGACCTCAACACTTGTAATTGGCAAGGATGTGCTGTGGGCAATAATAGAGCAACCACACAAACCCAAAACTCTTGCACGGCTTCTGCAGCATGATAAAATAGGAAGGGCAGAAAGCTGCAGAGCAAGAGCGTGAGACCTTGAAAGTGAAAAAGTCAGTGTAATTAAAAGGTCAATTTCTGGCACTAACTGAAGTGAGACAAAGGAGAGGGAAGAATCCCCCACTATAGATTTTAATTCCTTTTGTGATTGCAGATGTTCTCTGTTCTTAAACTGTTAGCATTTCTTCGTTGTTTTTGATTCCTCACAAAAGAAGGACACTTGTCCATGACCAATTTTATGTCAGCAAAAATTTTTTTGGAGTTCTTCTGAAGTACTGTTAAGTGATGGTCACCAATGAGCATTAATCTATGATTTCCTTGTAAATACTGCTGTTGATTCAAATAAAACTGGACTGATCATCTTCCTGGAAATATGTACTCTTTTTCTCAGACTCTCTTCTTGGAACTATTGAAGGAATTGAGACAGAGTTTTCGCAAAACCACAAGATGTGGCTCTCTCCAACAGAAAATAAGAAATAGTTTGCAAATAACTTTTAAATTCAGCTTTTCAGTTGTTTGATGTGGACTTGATTTTACCTACACCATCCAGGGACTGCTGGATTTTTTTGTGCTTGGAGTACAGAAAAGAAATGAGGGTTCAGTTGTCTGCAATTTAAAGTATGCTATTTAATGAGCAAGGTTAAGGTAACCTCCAGATACCGCGTTGATCCTGACAGGAAAGGTTGCCACTCCTTGTGCCACTGCCATGTCTGTGGCTGGCTCGGAGGTGACTAATGCTGCCTTACAGAGGTGTTTTCTGTGAGAGCCTCCCAGCTGCACTGAATGGCACAGGGGCAGGGGACCAGGCTGCAGAGGCTGGCTGGCCACTGGAGGCTGGATGGTGAGAAGGTTGCATTTCATCACTGACATTAGGAATATCTTTCTTGCTCTTTCCTGGTAACCTCACCTTCCTATTTCAGGTTCTTCTTGAAGGCTTATTTCATGTTTTCAGTCTTCTAATTAAGCCTCATTCTTGTAGTTTTTCCCTAGTGCAGTTTTTGTCTGTCATGATGTATTCATTTAGAATTAATACAAATTAACAAGATATTTGAATCTTGATTTATCTTTCACCAATACAATGGGGTTTTCGCCATTTGTTTGGATTTCCTCCATTCTGCTTTTAGACCTAATTTGAGTCGCTAACTTCTCTGGGGTGTAATTGCTCTTTCTTATAAACTGAACAATTATAGAATTACCTGCACAATATTTTTCAAGATATTTTTATGTAGCTGCCAGTGCTGGACATTTCCACCAATTATAAAGGAGTGTCTGAGAATGAATAAATTATATTTAAAACTTCTTGCAGTGTATTTGTGTAGCAAATCTGAGTTTAGATAATGCAATCTTTGTGTTTGTGGATGGTTTTTGAGATAGATGTCTGGAAGTGGAAACTTCTCTGATAAATACGATTTCATGGCAGTAATAGAAATTGGTTTTGCATTATTATTTTCCAGGTGTCCTTTCAGAACCAATGAGTTCTCCAGTGCAAGAGGCAGATGTATCACCTTATGCACAGTACAACAATGTGCCATTTCCCCAAGTTCAGCCTCAGATCTCATCGCCACCTTATTACTCCAACCTAGGCTTCTACCCTCCACAGCATGAGGAATGGTACTCCCCTGGGATGTATGAACTCAGGAGGTTACCCTCAGAGACCTTTTTCACAAGGGAGACAGAGATAATGGATATCCCTGCAGCCAAAAAGCCCAGACTGGGTCACTCCACAGGAAGAGTGAAGGGAGAAGAGCTCTGTGTGGTCTGCGGTGACAAAGCCTCTGGGTATCACTATAATGCCCTTACCTGTGAAGGATGCAAAGGTAGGATGAAGTCAGTTCAGATAATAACAGCAGCTTTTCAGGATTTGTTGTTGTTGTTGTGGTGTGCTTTTTGTGTTTTTTTTTTTTTCCCCTTTCTTGTTAATTTCATCCAAATCATTAATCATATTAGAGATTTGCATTTGGATCCTGTGTACCCTATTCTGTATTTCCCCCAAGGCAGACTGGCAGTGTCTTCTCCCATTGCCCTATGGTTGGTTGTGCAGCACCACAGGCCAACCTACAGCTCTTGGGCACCATTAGCTTTTGGTGAACTGCAGGACAGCTTTCTGTGGACACTGGCAGCCTGGCTCTGCTCTCTGTGGAAGCTGCTCATGCCATTCTCTTCCTGTGGAAGGAACAAGCCCATGGAGGCCCCTGGGAGATGAGTGCTAGGCTGCCCTAGAAAATAGCTCAAACCAGCCCAAGTGCCACATGTAGTGTGCATTGAAGGGAAGTAAAAGCTGCCAGCCCCCACCTGCAGGCTGTTCCCAGGGACTCTCTTTCCCCCAGCTCCCTAAGGATATGATGGGTGTCTTCAGGTTTGTGAAATTAAAGGATTTCTAGTTCTATATTTTCTTCTAAGGGTGGCCCCTATCTCTAGGGAGGGAGCTTCTTCAGGAAGAAGGTTGTATCTGCAGGACAAATATCTTGCTTTTTAGAAGAACATTATTCACATATTATTATCAGGATAAATGTGATGTAGAAACTTATTGCTGATATTCTACATGAAAACATGATTGTCAGATATTTTAGCAGAGAAGGACAAGAGGTTATGTCCACTATCATTCCTGAAGAGGTATAATATACCTGTGACAGGGCTGAGATGCATTATGGCCAGAAAAATAGTGCCCCATTTTTCATCCTGTTCTGTGAATAAATATTTCATTAACACTTCTGTTTTATGGATAAAGACTAAAGCATGGTTACTACCAAATTACTAAAATATCTTAATGTGGAATTCACAGTTATAGAGAGTGGACCTGGACCTAATGTGGGGCTTTTGATTTATTTATCACAAAATAATTTGTGAATAAAAAACAGACCACAGGGCTCGAACACTTGAAACATGAATACAGTCAAGGCTCACACAGTTTATTTCAATAATTCCAATAAATAAGAGATTCATTTCTTTCTGCTGAGTGAATAGCCTTCAAATCAAAAACTGTGAATTAACTCATATTAATGCAGTCATTTTAAACCAGGTTAAACTCAATTTTGATGTGGCGATTCCAAGTAATGATATTTTAATTCTGTTAGTAAGCTGTTCTTCCTCTTTATTAACTGCAGTATTTAATGTGCGAGAAACTTTTGAAAGACTTGAAATTACAAATTTTAAAATTCGTATAGAATGTTTCTAGAAGAGAGGTTAAAGCCATCAGGTAAATATTCAGACTAAAGCCCATGATGAAAGGAAAAGTGCATCCACTTCCCTACTGATTCAGTTTGAATCACTCTATGTAACCATAATTTTACTGCTTTATTGGGATAATCTAGTTTATGTTTTTGTTCTGTTTCATGACTGCAACATCAATTACAAAGAATAGTACCCTTTATCAAACATAGTAAAAGTTGAATTACTTAAAGATAATGGATTCTGTTTCTACAATAAATTTTAAAGGTGACTAAAGTACCAGCTGATTCAGTAAAGAGATGTGCTGAGGACAGTAATTCTGTCTGACAAAGCTAAGCAGATACAATGTTTTCTGGATCTCTTAATCATGTTTGTTATCTGTGGAGTTTTTCACATGGGTATACATTACCTTCAAAACAGGGAGACCAAAATTAGGCTCGGCTCTTCAGTTGTGCTCTTATCAGTGCAGTATAATAACTCCCTCACATGTCTCTGTCTTGAAACTCAGTATGAGATTATCCCTTCTTCTTGCAACAAGACTGCTAATTCATGCTCAATGTGTGTCCAAAATAATATGCAGGTCCCTTTCTGCAGGACTAGTGCTCACCTTGCAGCACCTCTGCTCCATTGATGCAGTGGATGTTCTTATTCAAAGGAAGAAGCTTTGCACATATTTTTATGGGATTCAATCCTCTGTGATGAATATGTTAATTTTTTTATTATTATTTCTTTCATGGTAATGCATTCAGCAACACTTTCTGTTCTCTTTGGTTTTCTTTCTTGGGCAGACAGAACAATATTAGGATCTTATCTATTGTCCTCATGAGAATATTTATCTGAAGATATTGGCAGGAGTATATATTGATATATAGATATTTCTTAATGCATTATAATTCATAAACAAATATGTATGAATACTATTTCATTAGTATTTCACATAATATTTACAGCACAAGGAGCAATACAATGTGTTTAAACTTGCTACTGTGGACACCATTTCTGAAATGGTCTTTGCAGACTGACATCAAAGACATTCTGGTACAGCCTCAGCCTGGATAGTTACACTGGGTTTTAAGGGCCATTTCAAGGTTTTACAGATCGAATGTGACATAATGTTGTGCTTATTTAATTAAGCCACAGAATCAGTTCTGTTGAAACAAAAAGTGTCCATCTTCGAGATCCCTTTCAACCCCAGCCGTTCTATGCCTCTATGAAAAGCTAGCTACACATCCCCTCCATGCAGGCTTGCAGTAGGAGTTTTTGCAGTATTCAAACCACTCCTGTGCTGCTTGAGGTTTCTCACACCAGACTGGAATTCTTCTTGCAAAAAAGGTCCCTCTTTAATCTTCTCCTCACACTAACACCCACCATGGGGGCATGGGGCAAAGGAACACCAGAAGATGTGTTGATGGTACGACACAACAGAGCAGGTGTTTTGTTAGCAGCTGTGAATTTCAAAAACTCTTAAATTTAAAACCCATCAGGATGCCAAACAGAGATATTTCCAAAGCTTTCATCTAATCTTTTTACAGCTGCCCTCCTTCAACTTTCATAATTTCCATGAGAAAAAAAATCAGCATCAGTAACATTGGAGCAGCTCTACCATAATTAATCATATTCATGACTATCTGAGAACAAAGCAAATTCAACATTTCCAGCCAACATGAGCTTTTTGTAATTTGGTGAGATCAAATGAAAATTAGACTGTGCCAGAAAAACCTTCAACTTTTGGGGTTGCTAACCCTTTGTTAGTTTAACATATGTTGTTTCAGACTTACCTTTAAATTTCAGTAAAACACCTCCTGCTATATAAAGTCAAATTTCCAGCAGTGTAAGTTCATTTTGAATTAATAGTGAATAATATATACAGAAATTTCATTTATACCAAAAGCTAATTTCAAAATTATTTATGAAGAAGTCTGTTCAAAAATGCAATGATTCCAGAGTCACTTCACAGAAAACTGAAGCAAGAATAGGGTTAAAACTAGTGTTTGCCAAAAAGAAAAAATGATTTTGCTTTTCATTTCAGGTAATTTTACTTTTTCATAAACTTTGTTTTCAAGAGAAAGTATTTGACTGCTTGAATATTGTTGGCTCCTAGCTTTTGCATCCATGTTTTTTGCCTTTCTTTTTCTTGTATATCTTTTAAAAATTATTTATCCATTTTTTTCTTTCTTCCATCATGAAAAAGTAATTGCACACCTTGTGAATAGGTTGAGCGATAAAGTCATCAATCAGGCTTAGAATGTTATAAATATTTGTGAAGAGCTTTTCAGTGTTTACTACAAATTAATGTATAATAAATGATATAATTTTAAATTTAGAAATAAAATAATATATAAAGCAGATGCATTTGCCCTTAAGTGGCAGTGAGAACTTACAGTTTAAATCCAGGCTTTTTTTTCCTTCCCTGACCAGTAAATGGTAATGTATTAAAACCAAGTGAGTGATGAATAAAAATAATGCCTGGGGCTTCTGGACGCTCTAAGTAATCTGCATTTCAAAAGAGACTGATGCCAGTCAACTGTATTTGTTTGAAGAGCAGCCAATAAAACAGACAGCATGGAAGAGATTTCAAGCAGGAATTACTGACTATTCTTAGAAATGCCAGATTTTTTTTGACCAGGTAGTGGAATTGTTTTACTGGGTGCTACACACTGGTGCTTGGAAGAGATTAGACAACTGTAAAACCATGGGGCAAATTCGTGAAATTGTCATCTGACAATGCACAATTCTTCAAACACACAGACAATTCTTCAGATTCACAACTGAATGTGCTCTATGATTTGATTATGGGAGACTGGCTCTTATCTGGTCCCTCTTTTAATGCATTAGAGTGTCAGGTTGGAAAACAATAGTTTTATTGTGCCAGGCAGTGGTGATAAGAAAGCAAAAGCTTTTTGAATAGCTCTGGTTAATATAAATGTATACAGAGCTCTAGTTTGAAGTACAGTATAAATCAGTAATGTGGCAGCAGAAGCTCCCAGGAGTTTATTTCAGAAACCTGCCCTCACATGGGGAGGAAAACTGATTCCCACTGTAGCTGATGCTAAATAGTCTCTGCCTTGTGAAGGACAATGTAACAAGATTATAATGGCACAGTGACTAATACTAAAAATTTAGGAAACATTGACAGCAAAGATTCTGTTGCTTTGTGATGACCCTTATTTAATCATATTTATTATCTTGAGTACCCCCTGTTTTGCCCACAGTGCTGCTCTCACAGATGGGCTGCAGCCAAATAGGAGATTTGGACAGACTTAGGAAGGGTCCTCTCAATATTTTGTATCAGTTGCTGTTTGCAGCTATTACTGTGCAATTTTTGAGTGAATCCTGTGACAATACCAGTAGAACTGCCTGTGCAGGTGAAATTAGGTGACTACTTAACTCATCAAGTGGACAATACTTGGTGAATAAGGCTGGAATATCTTGTAAACAGGGGTGGAGGCCACATGTACAATAGGCAGATAGAGTGCAGCTTCCTTATTAAACTTGGGGGTGGGTGAGCAGACCAGTGTGTGGAGCTTCTGTTGCTCCCAGGAGCTGGGGGAAGGGTGAAGAATTACTCATCTCTCTTTCTGCACATTCTGTGCATTCTGCACATTCTGCACCTCAAGAGACTTAACAGACTCACTTTTTTTTTTTCACTGGCTATTTGTATGGTATCACCCTACAGCTCTAGTGCTGGTGCTCAGCCTGCTACTGGCAGGTTTCAGATTTGGGTCTGAATTTTCCCAAACTTCACAATTGCAGGACTTTACTTTGGACTAATGTCTAGTGTTTGGGCTCACTTTTTAAATTATATGACTTGGATACCGTTGTCAGTGTTTGAGCTCATTTTTTAAATTATATGGCTTGGATACTGTTGTCAGTACAAGTATCAAGATTTTAGTCATCCAGACATTGAGAAAAATGATGATCAGGCAGAACATATGTAATTTGAAAAATCCAGTGAGATGGAGGTGAACTTCACCTTGATGACTTGTTTCCGTGTGTTTTATTTCACCTATGTCACTGTTGTTTTCTGCAGGATTCTTCAGAAGAAGCATCACAAAAAATGCAGTATACAAGTGTAAAAATGGAGGCAACTGCGAGATGGACATGTACATGAGGAGAAAATGCCAGGAGTGCCGTCTAAGGAAATGCAAGCAGATGGGCATGTTGGCTGAATGTATGTATACAGGTATTTGCATCATCCAGTCAGAGTGTGCATTAAATACTGGATTTGCTTGAGTGGTCTGGTTTTGACAATAAAGTTACAAAAGGTGTTATTTGCCAGGTGGAAGGTGTATGAAAGAAGATGCTGTGCCTGTGCAGCAAACCCTGCTGAAAGACAAATGCACTTTTAAGCAATGGGATTTAACTGGTGGTCACAGCTGCAAGGGCATAAGAGCTGAGCAAATGGTGAAGGAAGGCCAGTCCTGCACTGGATGACAGCTATTAGTCTGCTTGAGTGAGGAGCAGGGGAAGTGGGTCTGTGGGAGACTCCCCAGGAGTCAGGGTTTGCAGTGTTATGGAAGCCAGAGCAGGAAAGTCCTGGAGCTTTTCTTTCCTGCTCTTTCTGGGGCTCCCCCAGTCAAGTTATTGCTGGCCAAGTCCAAGTTTTGGCACATACACAATGCCATTTTCAGGAAAAGAGCAGGAGTGTCGCCAGCAGGAAGTTTCTGTGGATTTGCCAGATGTATGTTCCCAGACCTCACCCAGTAATCAGGCAAAGCCGGGTAAGGGCTGGCCCTTTTTTATAGTCTCATTAGCTTTTCTCATGGTGCTGTAGATTTTCCTGCCTTGCATATGGGCACATAGGTAGGACTCATATACACATAGGTCTCCAGAAATGAACCCAAGGGATTTTAACAATGTTGCATAGTAAAACAAATATTCTATTCAGACTGACAGTTTACAAACTTTATTGAGCTTCAAACTGAATAACTCAGAACAATGGGGATACTGAAGTATGACTTTGAACATGTTTAAAGATCCTCTTTGAGTTATTGCACTATTTTTGTAAGCCTGCTCCTGAAAACACTCTGTAAACATCTGCTCTTTTGCCTTCCATGAATAGGACTACAATTTATTCTTCTTGATGGCTCCAGTCACTTTAGTATACACGTATGTGTGAAATCAATTTAGGTTCATACAGGAAATTAATCTACTTGGAATTTTTAATATATTTCTATCCTTCAATCTGATGAGAAGATGCTGTAGTAACTGTTGGTTATATGAGAAACAATAAGCTCCATCAATATTTCGAAGGTGTTGCCAGCATAATGTAATTAATCTTTCATTCTGCAAATTGAACAGGCTGCAAAGATCCTGAGATAGGACATATTCTTGTGCAATACATAAATATATGAGCAGACCCCACTTTAATGGAAGAATTCAATGCACCCTGCATTGTCAGAGGAAAATAATTCCCCTGTGGATCTCACCCATGATCCATTGCTTCAAAATTTTGAGGATTCAAAATAGCTTGAGTCACTCAATGCAGCAAAAACCCAACTGAAAAAAACCAGGTCAGTGTAAATAATACTGACTGGGACCACATGAAACTTTTATGCTGGGCTATCATTTTCACAAGCTGGCATACAGGAAATAAAAGCCAGTGGGTGCTGCTGCCATTTGACTCTCTCTCTGCAATGGAAACACGGGGTATCTTGTGTTGCTCATGATTTAACCATAAGTGTGCTCTAATGCACTGCAATGAGGATGTTTGGCAAGGCACAATTTAATGGCTTTAAAGTAGGAGTGTGTAGTATAATTGCTTTTAGTTCAAGGCAATCTAGGACAGTAAATCATGAAACTTCTAGTAGTGTAGGGCATTTATTTGAAAAAAATGTGACTAGGAAATAAAATGTTACCTTGAACTTTGTTTCACTTACTCATTTTGTAGGATTGTAATTGCAAGCTCTGTGGATTCTTTTTTCCCTCTGAACAAGGAGCTAAAGTATTATAAATATTTATGGCACAGCTACTCAACAATCTTTCTCCTGCCCTTTATGTGCAAACTACAGACAGACCAAAATTACTACCCATCAATTTCAGTCATTTGCTGTCATTTGGATCTAAACTACAAGTTTCTTGGGTGAAATGTCTACCTAGGGAAGACCCAGGTTCTGCCACTCTTCTTGGAATTTAATACCCATTGAAATTTAGCTATCTCTGAGCTAAAAAGTGATGTCCTGTCTCACACACAAGTTTTTCAGATTACTTAAATGGAGCCAGAACAAGATATCAAGGTAATACTTAGTAGCAAGAAGCATGAGAAAAATCTTAATGCTTAAGGGAAATATAAAGCAAATTTTCCCTCAGAAAGCAATAGACCAGATCTTAAACTGGTGGAAAACAGCACAAGCCCATTAACAGCACCAAAGGATGCACTGAATAATTTAGAAAAAGAAATCTGTGGTGCTGTGTGGCACCACAAATTACATGGCTCAATACCAATTATTATCTCTATCATTCCTATCCCCTCCTTTCAAGGTATTCTTTTCAGGTCTTATTTTAATCATGTAAATTTCCTCTTCTCTCAGCAGTTCAGGTAGGTCATTTTATATAGGGCTTAAACAGGAAATTAAAAACGTTCACAACGAGATACACTGGTTTCATGGTATCTTCCTCCACATCATATACTCACTGAATGAGCCTCTTTTCCTGCTCTGCATTTTTAAAGGTGAAAGAAAGAAAAGAAAGAAAGAAAGAAAGAAAGAAAGAAAGAAAGAAAGAAAGAAAGAAAGAAAGAAAGAAAGAAAGAAAGATCCTGTGCTTAAAATAAATAGGTTTATTTTTAGATGAATACTTAGGTGTTTACTTTTTCATTTGTGATTTCTGACTGTCTTCCACAGATTGTGTATGGTAGCTATTGTTCCTTTCTTTTGTTAGAACAAGAAAATTGGTAGTTTTTAGGACATCCAAACAAGGATACTTCCTGGTTCAAAGTACTGAAATGTAGTCTAGAACAAAAAAAAAAAAAAAAAATCCCATACCACAAATTCAAAAATCCTTTTTTTTGCAAGTGAAAATCAGGGCTTTATGCCCTCCTCTAATACAATGAAAAACAAAATATCAAGACCCGCTGGGTTACTTCTTAAATACATTTTAAAGGTACTTTTGCCAGTCTGAGTTACTTCTGAGTTTATGTTTTCAGCTGTTGGTCTACCTGTGTAGTGAGGCAGTAAAAGCTAAAGCCTGGGAATCCCCTCTTCTGTGTGGGCTTTCTTTCCAAAGATTCTGCACAACATACCTAATATTGCTTATGGATTATTGAAAATATCCAATGCCCTTCATGTAAGAACAGCTGCACCTCCATCACTGTTTTGGATCAGAGCAAAACAGCATTATTTCAATGACAGTCTTCCAGTTGCCACTATTTACTGCATTTTGGTTCAGGTCTTGGAGCAGAGGAAAGGCTTTTCTCTTCTATAAAACTGAACCAATGGCACAATCCAGTACATTCCCATCACTAATGGGCTTTTTGCCTGTAAGAACAGATTAGACCTGGTCCAAAGCAAGACCCCTGACATGCTCAGTGTGTGGATTCTGGGTTAGCAGAACGAGCTGTTGAGCTGTTTTGCTCTGCAGATAAGCTCCATGTGGGGTGGACTACTCACAGTGTGTGCCTAGCTTGTCTCAGTAGACTCACACCCAAAGATAATGACACGTTCAGGAGATGATCTGCACAGGTAAGAGGGCTCTTGGTGTAAAGGGCATTCATGGGCATGTCTATGTACCTCTTCAGTGCCTCAGGCATATATAAATCCAATTGCTTTGTGTTGCATTTTGTGTCCCAGGTCTCTTAACAGAGATACAGTGCAAGTCAAAAAGGCTACGGAAAAATGTGAAGCAGCCCCCAGATCAGACAGTCAGTGAAGACAACGAAGGCCATGATGTGAAACAAGTAACTTCTACAACTAAAATATATAGGGTAAGAGAATTCTTATAATAGTTCATTGCTGGTGATGTGATTTTTGTTAAATGCATCTAGTACAGTGAATAAAGAGTATTGAAACCCCTCTGGAGCTACCAGATTAAAACTTTATCTTCCACTAAGTCAAGGAAATAGAAATACCTTGAGTGTACAGGTTGTAGTTATATTTTTAGTCAAAACACTGTAATGTATCTGTAAGATCTATGCAGTATTTTTTTCTATGGTACATATATCACATACATTGACGTGTGATATTAAAACTTGAACTTACCTAGTTATTTGCTAAGTATTTCCTTATTTCTGATAATTAACCACACAAACCTACGCAGTTTAAAAACATTATACACCTGTCTTCTGTGCACTTCTGTAAAAGCCTCAGTGACAAGCAAACCTCTTATCTCCCTGGTCTCCAAATGGTGAAAAATGGATGTATAGCTTTTGCCTAAAGCAAGAGATGCTACATCATTACTATGACTGCGTTTCATGATGGGCTTTTTTTTTTTTTTTGCCAGTATAGGAGAAGGTAGAACTTACCCCAGAGCAGCAGAAACTTCTTGATTATATTATGGATTCATACAGCAAACAACAAATACCCCAGGAGGTGTCAAAAAAACTAGTAAGTATACTGATAAATTAATTTTTGAAACACTGATAATGAAGCTGAGGATTACAAGGCAAAAAATATTTATAGTCAGCATAAGTAGGTGTACTTGGTAGAGCAAACTGTGGGCTTACACTTTAGGCATGCTGAAAGTGGGACAGAATCTCTCCCATTCAGTCAAAAATTAGACCAAATCTTTATGAAACTTAAATGTTAAGAAAAATCTTTCAACTCTAGAATAAGACTCTTGTGATCAAATCTAACCTTTGCTGATTGGAGCTTTGTTTTTTCCTTTGTCAATGTAGGCACTGATTTGAGTTTGACTTGCTGTCAAGCTTCCTTTCCTGTAAAGACACCATCCTGGAATCTTGAAAATATTTTCTAGAGTAAAAGACACTGTCTACTTCTTATGCTGTCTTCCAGAATACTTGGTTTTGACAAATTGGAGACAAATTACAGTGTTTGGCAGAACTCTTGCCTGGTCCAGTTTAATAGTTCTTGTATTTTATGCTCCTAAATAGGAATTGCCAGGGAAAATTAACAGACTTTGTTTGGTTTGATTTTCAACAGCTGAACGAAGAATTCAGTGCTGAAGGAAATTTTCTGATTTTAACAGAAATGGCCACCAGTCACGTGCAGGTTCTTGTGGAATTCACAAAAAAACTACCAGGTATATCCAGTGTGTTGGAGAAAATTTTGTTATTGCAAAGCTTAGGTGCCTTTCTGTTGCCTTTTGGAAAGCTTTGTGTATATTTTAAAGACTATTTAAAAATGCCTGATCTTTCTACACACTGTTTAGATATTGTATAAAAAAAGGTGCTTTGTGCTCAGAAGAATAGTAGACTGAACAATCCAAACTCTGCTACTCCCTGATTTGGCACCCTTTAGCTATTGACACAGAAAATGCTCAGAGAAAGGATTGTGTCTGTAGAGATTTTATTTTTATATATTGCTGCAGTGCCAAATAGTCTGCCTCTAAATTACCACTATCACTTGCTAGACTTTACTTTATTCCTTTTGCTGCCTTTCTAGCAATGCCTCTAGGTTATAACACCCACTGACTTGTGTGAGTCCCACACAAGAACTTTTCTCTAATTGGTGGCACCAATATCTATGGTCCTTGCATGGTGTGTTACGGACAAGTGCTGAAAATCTGAGTTTATTCTTTGCTGCCTTTCTAGCTATGCCTCTAGGTTACAACACCCACTGAATTGTGAGTCCCACACAAGAACTTTCTCTAATTGCTGGCACCAATATCTATGGTCCTTGCATGGTGTGTTACGGACAAGTGCTGAAAATCTGAGTTTATTAGAATTTTTTAAACTCTCAAGTTCATGTTACCTCAAGACTGAACACTGGGCATGTGGTAGGCATCTTTGAATAAGGAAGGAGCATGGTAAAACTGAAAGCAGCATGGCAGTGGGAAAGGAGTGTAGAGAGTTCAGGTGGAAACATGACAGAAGATACCATGGAGCAGCATCAGGTTAGACAAAATTCTCGCTATTGGTTACACAACACCACATTTTGCTTATCCTCAAAAAGTACCATGAACACTGAAATACGTGTATAATCCTCATAAACTTTGGGGAGGTTCAAATCAGTGTCATGTGCTGAAGTCCAGGTTGGAATGTCTGCAGTACTTAGCAAGCCTACGGACACCAACATCGAGGTTATGCAGATGTGTGGCACCTTACATGCAGGAATTTCAGGACAGAAAAAGTGGGAACTGTTTCTTTTGCTGTCTGATTTGTCTCTAATGTGTCCTCAGGCTTCCAAACCCTTGATCATCCAGGTTGGAAGGTCTGCAGTACTTAGCAAGCCTACGGACACCAACATCGAGGTTATGCAGATGTGTGGCACCTTACATGCAGGAATTTCAGGACAGAAAAAGTGGGAACTGTTTCTTTTGCTGTCTGATTTGTCTCTAATGTGTCCTCAGGCTTCCAAACCCTTGATCATGAAGACCAGATTGCTTTGCTGAAGGGCTCAGCAGTAGAAGCCATGTTCCTCCGCTCAGCTGAGATCTTCAGCAGGAAACTTCCCACAGGACACACTGTCCTTCTAGAAGAAAGAATTCGCAACAGTGGTAGGTGTCTTGTTCAATGAGGCAAAACCAAACCACACCATTCCACTTCTGTGTCACTGTTTGGCCCTTGGGAAGCTGGTAAGATTCTTTAGTAGCATTGAGATAGATTTATCTGAATGGTCTTTAAATTAACTAGAATAAATCTAACTGAGCCTTGAGTCTAAAGTTCATAAGGTAAAGGACTCTTTACAAGTACATTGCAACTAGTATCAATAATGCTACATCAAATAAACCTAGTGCATGTCTCCCGGGATAAGCATGAAAGAATGATGAAGAACTGTTACCATTTCAAATTGTTCACATAAAGTATTGGTAATTATGCTTTTAAAGACAATCTGTATAAGAAGAAAAAAAAAGATTTTAGGATGTTACTGAAGATGACTGAAGGCAAGCACCTATTCTTAGGGTTGTTCTGGTAAAATTGAATCACACTGAACAAAGTGCACAGAAGAATTATAAATACAGAATGTTCTCAGTATGTTTTTGCTTCTTAAGGTCCATTGAAAGCTCAGTGCCTCTGATAAGTTCAACTGGTTCTAGATATAAATCGTAATAATTATGAAAAGCCAAATGGGGGTAGATGTTGTTTGTTCCTTAGAGCAGAAGTTGTGTTGTACATTATTATGCATTCTTTGTGCTCTACCAATGCAATAGTGAATGTTTTGCCTTTTTCCGTATTGATCAGCAAGCTTTATCCAACCTTCAGATACCTAGCAATTAATATTCAAAGGGATCAACAATCCTGAATAGGAGAGTCAGTCTTTAGATTCTGCCTTCTGACTTTCCTTTTTAAGGATCAGAAGGAGAAGAGACAGAAGAACATGTAACTCAATATTAGTCATGGGAATGGGCTTGAACTCAGTTCAGAAAGTACTACTGATGTAAGCAAAATTAAGCCAATACCTACATATTTAATTCACTGGAAAGGAGTCAGAAAACTTGATAATAATTCACTACCTGAACATATATATTTATTTTGGCTTAGCACACATTTATAATTAGTAATTTTTCATATTTCTTTCATTTTCATTGATTATAAGAGGGTACTATTTCATGGACTGGAAACAGTGACTTCTAGAGTGATATGAATAGCTTCTGGTCCAGGTTCTGCAGGCAAAGTATGCCAAGAAGGCCAGATATATTTCCTGGAAACTGTAATGGGTTGTCACAGATCCAAATGTCTTCATTAAGAGATTTTTTTGCTGGATTATAACCCACATTTTTGATAAAAATAGGTTTTGGATAAATGAATCCATATGGCAACATGATTACTGAAAGCTTCTCTTCTATAATCTGTACAATGAGTATGAAGCTTCTTTGTTCAGAGTATCAATTGTTCATTAAAAAAAACACCTAAAAGCAAGAAATACTTTAATCCAGAACATTGCATAAACCCTTATGTCATACCAATAATTTTTCTCAGTCACAATTTTAAAATATTCTGTTAATTTTCTGCAGCTATTGAATCCAGATGAGATACAATATTATATTTTACAAGTTTGTGCTTGACTTTATGATAATAAAACTGGCTGGAATACTACATTGTATCCTGCCTTAGTATTATTTACCTGTCATGTTGCAGATTAAAAAAACCACCACATTTTGTGTAGAACAATTAAAAAAAAAATTTGTGTAGAAATTTCAAGACAAGTAACAAATGTGGTATATTTCCTGCAATTCTTTTTTTTTTTTTCTGTGGGGAAAAACTCCAGGGTAAATTAAAAGCAAATTCTTAGACCAAAAACCCGGGTTGAATAGCTCCCAAGAAATGAAACACAATAACTTCTTAAACCTCTGTGTGTGTGTATAAATACAAACATGTATCTTGCTCTTGGAAGAAGCTTTCTAAAGCATCTTCCCTCAAGCCAGGATCAAGTTAAAGACATGAGAGGAAATTCTGATGTTAGAACTTCCCCCTCCATGTATTACAAAAGAATAATGTATTATCCAGCTTACTGCTGCTGACTGCATTTTTTCCTTCTATTAATAGCCAGAATAAAATAAATAATATATTTTATTTCTCTGCTTAGTGCAAATTAAAACCTACTTTAAAAGATTTTTCTTTGCTGCATTTAATGGGGCTGTGACAATAAAAAAAGCAGCTTGTAAATCTTTGCATTTCTAGTTTAATTACTGCTACTGGACCGATTTAACTTTTAAATAAATGAAACTTTGAAATAGTTTTAAAATATCTACTACAGAAAAGCTTATTTTTGTGGTTTAAATCCTCATTATTTTCATGTGTCAAAGTTTAAACAAAATGATAGAAAGGCATCCAAATTCTTCTGTTATCATTGTTTACCCATAGAGCTTTCAGTGTTATTTCAATAATATGTAATATAAATTATAGCAAAATAAAATATTACAAAAATTCAATAATACAAATATTCAATATTGCAGATATTAAATACTATGCAGTTCACACCTCTGAATGTCATAGAACTCAACACCAGGGCTCCAAGTTTCGTAGTAGCCTGTACCAAATGTGACAGAGCAGAAATGTAAACAATCGATTCCAGTCTTAACCAGTAAGGACAAATGCTACTAAAAGCTGTAGCTGCCCATTATCATGTTATAGACTGGTCCAAGAGACAAGAGTCCAAGGCCAGAAGAGATTAAACCCCTCTTTTTCCCTGTGCCTTGCTGGAAAACAAACAAATAAACACAAAACCAAAAAAGGCTAAATGCAGCAAACTGAAATATACAAGGACAACAGAGAGCATCAAAAGAAAGTCAGTGTTGGCTGAGTGGAAGTTTGAAAATCAAGTTTATAGGTAACAAATGAAAAAAATAGCATCAGGACTATTTATGGCTCCTAGTGAGGTCCTAAACATTGTCATGCCAGCAGCCATAAATTATTGCTGTTAGTCAGAATTTCTGTCTGTATATTTTTAGGTACAGACTAATGTCTAAATATCACAGAAGTTCTATTGTCAAGCTTTGATGCCTGTATCCATAAAATCAGAGAGCGTGGTGGTGATTCTGCCTAAAAGTCACAAGCTGTCCAGACTTCTGTCACCTGCCACCATGTGCACTTTGAAGCTGCTCTCATCTATTAATATTTATGTATTCTCTGGTCTGATTGTATGGAATGTTTGGGGGTTTTTGCCTGATAAAGAAGTTAGAGATCTGGTGGTGATGACCTTTGAGCATTATCAGCATTCATTTTCATTCTCATGCTGATGAGGTGTATTTTTATTTCTCAGCTTGTGCATATTGCTCAAGTCCTGCTGCACCTCAGAGACTGCCTCTGTTGGAGCCCTGATGGTCTTTCTCCATAAGCTGTTAGGAAAATTCTCGCATTAGGTGCTCCTGTGACTGAAATGCTCTCCTACACACCCTAATATTGAGACTTAATGAGAAATACTGACTTTTAAAATTTAATATTACTGAGATTTGTTGCCATTTACTCATCTTATTTGATGCTTCACTATGCATATAGCATATTGAGATTGACTCATTCTGTAAAAGGCTGACATTCTAGTAATTTAATGCTTGGTGGTTTTCTGTTATTTCAAAAGCAACTTCTCCCAATTATTGAGCAGTACACTATTTTTAAAATACAGAGCTGAGATACAGAAATTTTTCTCTGTCAGGATTTGTAGTTTTGCTAAAGATACCAGGTTTCAGTAGTCATGAAAAGATAGAGATTTTTATTTTGTCACTTTACAGAGCAGTTCTAGGAATTTGAGTATTGGGAAATAAAATACTGATATTGACAGAAAGGGAAGATTTTTAAGTTGGCAGCAGGACCTCTGACATTGTGAAACACACTGTTGTCTTCCTGGATGGGTTACAGGTGCTGAAGTACACTCAGATCCAAAGAAAAAAAAAGAAATAGCCGCACTTTCAAAGCGTTGGCAAGAGGCCACCTTTTGCCATTGAATGTGGGATACAAAGTTCCCTCTGATTTGGATAAGAGGCTCCTGCAACCAAAAGTAAAGTTTGGTATTGAAACATAGATACCTAATAACTTCCATTGCCCTTGTCTTTTATAATTTGGTTATTAGTACTGAGCAAGGGTGGTACTTCAAACCCCCTTGTGCTCGGGTGTGTGCAGAGAAACAAAATGATCTTCACTGATGTGTCCAAAGTGTCTCCAAATGGTCATGTGCATCCTTGTGGAAGGAGACACATCATCCTGTGACTCAATGCAAAACTGGCACACTGCCCAAAACATTTAGAAATTTAGACCCCTCTAAATTGCAAAGTATACAAAAGAGCTTTTCTGTTCACACACTGTTCCTGCACAATCTGCCATGCCGAGTCATCCAGTTCTAGGTACCTGAAGCACAATTAAAGTCCCAAAAATGATTTAAATCATATCTACATGATAGATCTATACCCACGAAAGCAAAAACAAATGTCAGGAACCCAATCTCTTTTCTTCTGCATAAGTGTGTTTCTTCAGGCCAAAAATCATTTTCAGACTCTGCCTATGAAGACTAGCTCAAGGCAGTGCAGATGCTGCTACTGTGCGCTAGACCACATTTCTCTCTTGACTGCAGGCACGCAGGCCATTGCTAAAGGAGGGTGTGTGGAAAGGTCATTTGCACCTTCCTTAGAGGCTTGGGTCTTTTTAGGGTTTTTTTTTTGTTGTTGTTTGTTTGTTTGGTTGGGATTTTTTGCGGGTTTTTTTGCATTTTTTTGGGGGTTTTTGGTTGGTTTTTTAAACTAAGGTTTCTTTGCTTGCAATTATGACTTAAGAGAGGTCCTATGGATTGCTTTAAAGATGATGGGGTTTTGGTACTTGGTTGTGAGTTCTGCTCAACACATGCTAAGTCTCTTTTAAGTTGGCCATTTAACCCCTACAAGGTAACAGCAGCCAGAAAAGAATGTGCCCATGCTCTGGTGTGTCTTCTCTCCTGGCTAGATTTTCTCCTGATTTGGCACTCAGCATCACAGGGGTGAATTTGGTTAGTGTTTAAAGCACCATTTATGCATTTGAATAGCTCAGAAGGGAGAGCTAATAAGCAGCATGAAAAACAGTTTTGGTAGATGGAATAATGTGAAAGATAAAATGTAAGTTTGTGAGTAATTAGAATATTTTATTTGCATAAAGCAGCTACTAATATACCCTTGGTTTCATATTCACTAATGTTTCAATGTTTATCAAGAAAAAATGATCTCTATCTATATTAATAACACAGTGTTAGTTACTGTTAATTAGCATTTACTCTCAAGCTTTCTTCTTGCAATAGATTAATTATTCAGTTTTGCAAAACGGCCAAAATAGAAGAGAGAATGCTGTCTCAAAAAGCTGGCACCACTGACTTGATACCACAGTAAACACACATATTCCAGGATTATGTTAAACAGATAATTATTCATGGCCTGCAACTGCAAACCTTATGATATCAGTATCAGTCATCTCACTTTTAAAGAGTAATCATAGCAACAAAACTCTAAAAAAGACAAGGTCTAAAGTAATGCTGTGCCTTGAACTACAGAGGGGGATGAACTTGTGCAAGTAAGAGATGTTGAGTGAATAATGTTCATATGTTTAAATCTGCTCTAGTTTGATGCTGCAAAGCTGCACTCAGAAAAGCTTGTATTTCCCACTGATCACACTTGGGTTTACAGCCAGACAGGCATGCACATAACAAAATAATCAAACAATCTGCAGCATCTTCTGCAGGTGGCTGAGGTGGGTGAGGTAGGAATTTGTGTAACGCAGAAAGATGCCCAATGACATATGAAGGATAAGCATGTTCTTACTGCATAAAACAAGGTTTTTGAAACCTTTTTGAAGAAAGTTAGGAAGGAGGCACCATTATCAGTAACCAGGAAGCTCTGTCTGCTTGACAGCACTGTGCAGGGCTCTCATCTGATCTAAATATAGAAGGTAAGGCAGAACTAACTTTTCTGTTCTGAGTGAGGCCAGAAATATAATTTCATTTATTTGATTTTTTTCACTTTTTTCCAAGCTATAACTTGTAGTAATGACTTTGGGAAAATCAAGTAACACTTCTTTTCTAGCCTTTCCAGTCACAAGCACCAAATCACCTTTAATTCTTGTTCTGATAATCTGAAGTGGCAACATCTCATACAGTAGCTAGGAAAAAAAAAGTAAGAACTATAAACATCTGTTTCCTGTGTTTCCTGGATGTTTTTTTTTTTTCTTTTTCTTTCTGTTGGAGCTTATTAACTGCAAACCGAAGCGTTTACAATCACATTAGAAAACAGCTCCCTCTTGTGACAGAAAAGCAATTTGTGCAACGTGTATGCAAGATGATGAAGTAATAGCAGGGAAACTCCAGCATAAGTGGGGTGACAGCAAAACTGCTAAGAGAAAATATTCTATTATCCTAGTTCCAAAACTGCTTATTTTTCACGGATTTTTTTCCTAATTGTCTTGTGACATATATCAGTTAAAGAATTTGAAGTTCTGTTCTCCCTAGGAAAAGTGGTAAATCACTTGCATTGCTCAAACATCCCTTTATAATTCCCTTTCATCTCTATGGTTTTGTTTTATTTCTCTGTTTGCAGTACACTAATAAAGAGTTCTCTGCAGTAATTTCATTTGCTTTCACATCTATACTCTTGTTTTGCTTCACCCTTCCATAGTTAATATTAGATTAGAAGCTCTCTGGGCAGGGATTGTTTCACAGACATTGTTTGGAGCAGTGAGAACGTGAATTTAGGTCTTCACTAGCTTTTCTATATCCTGTTTTCTAGCACCATTTTCATCCTACTTCTGCTATACAGACAATAGGATTTGAGGAGTGTGGGGCCACCAAAAGCAATAAATTAATCCAGATGAAAGCTAGCCTGACCTTCAAAAGAAAAAAGAGAAAACCCCTTCAAATTATGAATATGAGAAACAAATAATGGGAGTCAGTCACAGCGCACTTCCTACCATTTCTTGTTTCCTGTCAAGATGATTGTGCCCAGCGGCACAATACCTTGCACAGAGACTTCTAAAAATATCAACTTTGTCTCAGACTTTTCTTATGTTGTTGCTGAGCTGCTCATTTCCATGAAAGGAATTCTTTTGCTCTGCTTTAGTGCCCAACTTTTCGCTTCTTTTTTTTCTACTTTCATGCAAACTTTAAAACTTTGGTGTTCTGTACATATGTGCTACTTACATATTATAAGGAACCTTGGCATTTAAAACCACCCAAGAGGGAGATAGGTGGTTCCCCAAAAGTTAGCAATAACAGGTATTCAAAATTTTAAGTAGTTAATGCTGATGACTAACAACATAAGCCTGGCAGCACATTAGATGCTATGACTATTGTTTGCTGTGTCAGAAGGGCCAGCTGTGTTACCAACTTCTACAGGACGAGCTGACCTACATCACACATATCCCTTTAATTTACTTAGACTCAGTAGTATTGAACTCATTATGGAAACAAGATTTGTGGCTTGTAAACTGAAGTGAACATAGGTTGCCCATGTCATGTGTTTAAACACATGACTCAGCCATGAAATAAACCACACCCTACAAGACCATTCCTTCACTGTTGGGACAAATAACTATTCCACCACTGCTTGAAGTAAATTCACTGTCACAGCAAAATGTGACTGTTTCATAGTTGAGTCAAGTGACTTCATGTTTCCTTTCTTTAAGTTCCACATGCTGAGTTTCAGTTTGAATTTTGCCTACTGGGGGCACTCCAAACCTCACTAGTCTGGACTTCAGCTTGGTGTTGTACACAACACTCAAACCTGCATTAATTCACATGGTTTCCAAAGGAAGTTAAGTTATAAAGATTTCTCCTAGAACAGCTCCAAATTAAGATTAAATCTACAAGAGATCCTACGGCCCTCATCTGTGGGAACCAAGGAGCTTTCCATCCTTTCAGCCAAGGAAGGCCAAAAGGTTCTTGCTGCAGAACCACAGATTTGGATGTCTACACTGCTTCAGAGCTGCAAGCAGCTGCTGTCAATAGTTTCATGTCTGCTCTGAGTGACTCACATATCATTTAAAAGAGGAATAATTTTGATATCACAGAACTTCTCTTTTACACCAAAGAGCAGGATGGAGTACATCTGTAATTTAAGGCTAACTAAGAACATTGTGACCTGATGACAAAGTCAGCAAGAAGAAGTCCCATTGACATGCCTTAGTTTGGAAACCCCAAAGGCTTCTGCTGATGGTGAGAGAATCACATGATCCTATTCTTAAATAGGCCTGGAGTTTAGCTATTTTTGGCTCTGTATTTTATAACACATTGTTTTATGCTTTAAGGTAGAAGTAGTTGCAAGCAAGCTGATCTTGGACTACAGGTAATCCTAGACCTAACGAAAGTTTCAGGCTACATAAAAGGAGTAATTAAGTGTCTTTATGGAGACAACTGAAGCAACTGCCCAAGGCAGTTTGCTGTAGAGTTGGGCTGGAATTAAACCATACACCCTGAGAGGTTTCCACATAACTAATGCAGAGACAGGAAACACAGGGTCTGCTTCACAAAGAGGATTATCAGCAGACAAGGAAACCACCTGTGAGACTTGTCCTGAAGAGCCAGATGGACTGCAGAGTGAAATGAATTGTTTGAAAAAAAGACTTTGAAACCACGCAAAAAGAAATTGCCAGTGTTTGCCTGTGTCTAGTTTGCTCTGGAAAACAAGGATATGCTTTTGTAACTAATTGTCTTGCATCATGATTTCTGTAGTAGATTTCTCCCACCAAGACAGTGAATATGAAATATGAAATAATTGCTGTGTAGCAAGAAACCAGAGTGCTTCAATAATTAAGACATACTATAACTATTTTTTTCATTCTCACAGGTATCTCAGATGAATTCATAACTCCCATGTTTAATTTCTATAAAAGCATTGGAGAGCTGAAGATGACACAGGAAGAATATGCACTGCTCACAGCCATAGTTATCCTGTCTCCAGGTAACTTTCTTCTCATCCAGAATTAAATATTAGTGGTTCTGGAAAGAAAGCATGAGGAGCAGACGTGAGATTTGTAAAAACTTAGATTCCACATGGAGCAAGTGAATGTGCATGCTCATTCTGTTTATTCAGTTGTTAAACCAGAAAACAAGCACAGAAATACAAACTCCAAATGTCCTGCTGCACCATTTGGTTTTGAATACAAGGAAGAAACTGTTTAAATAACATGCTTTTAAAAATTACGGGTATCTCTTCACTGCTTAGCAAAACAGGCTTCTTCCTTCAGAAAACCCCAGATGTGGCTAAATGCACATCACCACTAACTACTGTGGAATGCCACATATTTTAAAGGGAAATTGGGAAACGCTATAACTTAGAATAACTTAGAGTATGGCAATGAAAGTCTTCAGACTTTATTGGGAGATCTCCAAACCAAAAAGATCTTCAGGTTTCATGAAAGATGGGAAGGTGAAGCATTTCCATCACTCTTTGAGTAAGTGTGTCTCAGGACATTTTTTTTTTTTACACCAAAAATCCCATCCTTCTCTTCTTCTCCCAATCCAAGTATCCAAACACATGTTTCCATATGAACAAAATAAAAATACAAATATTTTCTAACAAGGAAATTTAATCTGAGGATGAAGATGCTTGATTTCACCCTGGTGACCTGCTTTTACACTCCTGTCTTCTGGCTAAATTCCCCAGGAGTACTACACCTCCAAGAACTTAGGGTATTACTTAGTTTTTGCAATGCATTGCATGACATACTCTGGTGCAGAATCACATGGAGAGACGATGATAGAACTCCAGTGAAACTTTGCAGAGTTAAAACACTTCAGTTTTTGAGAAGGTTAAAAGTTTTCTCTAGCTAGAAGTGAGAAGGTTACATGAAAACCCTTCAAGCAAAAACACAGCATTAAACACTTTATTTCATATTAATTTGAAATAAATATTCTTTGTATAGTATGAACATCAGTGCCCAGTGTAAATATTTGAACATTTTTATATTAACTTATCAGTGTAAATATTTGCAATGTATAAGAGCATATATTTGCTAATCACTTCTTCTCTTTAAAACCATAATCAGATCGACAATACATAAAGGACAGAGATTCTGTGGAAAGGCTTCAAGAACCTCTGCTGGATATCCTACAAAAAGTCTGCAAGCTTCACCACCCAGATAACCCTCAACACTTTGCATGTCTTCTGGGCCGTCTCACAGAATTACGGACATTTAACCATCATCACGCAGAGATGCTGATGTCATGGAGAGTGAATGATCACAAATTCACACCTCTTCTCTGTGAGATCTGGGATGTGCAGTGATGGATACTTCTTTATTTTATTTTAGGAGAAATATCTTTTTAAAGGACCACATAGCACTTATTTTCATAAAGAAGTTCCCACGGTGCATGATATTTTCTTTACTGCATTTTTATAGAAACATGCCATGGATTCATAAAAGTCATTTTGTTCACTAGACACAGAATATTGTATAGCTGTCAGATCCTCACACGTGAGTATAACTTTTTCTGTATTTATATCCTCTAACCAGAAAGAGCCCACCAGCTCTTCAGAGGAACCCAATTAATTCCTGCTGCAATTAAGCTGATTGCAGTAACTGTTCCTCTGTAAAGAAATGGGGAAATGCAAGTTTCCATTCATAATTTTTCATTGCAGTGTTTTTTTTTTCTTTACCTCTGACAAAGAATATATTCCAGATAGTTACAGTAATAAACCAGCTGAAATGGTTAATGTCATAGTCATTTGCTGTTCAACTCTGAAATGTGTTCACGTTAAGGTGTGCAAGATGTTATTTCTTCACAAGATGAAAAATTATGTAATGGAGGAAAACCACATACACACAAAAACAGTTTTAATGATATAACATGTAACTTGAATTGCATTATTATTTCGAAGTAAAAATTATAGAGTATCTTTACTTTGTGAAAGTGTGTCACAGGTTATTTTACTTTATTACTTTGATTGCTGGTGCTTAATGGCTTTCAAAAATACCACCAGCAGCATCCCTGGGACAGGTAAGCGTGCCTGGTGCTGGGCACGGAGCTGCGGATGCGGCCGGGGGCTGCAGGCAGGGTGGGGGGACTCTTCGTGCCGGGCTCCGCTCCCGGCCACGCGAGCCCCGGCGGCGGGGACAGCGCTGTGCCGAGCGCTGCGGCCAGAACGCCGGCGGCCCTTCGGCCCCCAGCGCCCGGGACGTGCTCCAGCCCGGGGGCCGTGTCCCAGCCCGGAGGTGATGCCCCAGCCCGGAGGTGATGTCCCAGCCCGGGGGCCGTGTCCCAGCCCGGGGCCGCAGCCCGGGAGCGGGGCGGTGCGGCGGCTCCGGGCCAGGTGCGGCGGGCACGGCCCCGCCCCCGGCGCCGATTGGCGCTTTCGAAAGGAGCGGCCGGCGCGGCGGCGCCCGCGGCGCCGTGAGGGCACGGCCCGGCACAGCACAGCACAGCACGGGGCAGGACGGCACGGCACGGCAGAGCACGGCACGGCAGAGCGGTGGGTGTGACAGCAGCCGCACCGGGGGGTGGCAGTGGCCCGGCCGCGGTCCCGGCCCGCGGGGGAGGCGCGGGGCGGCTGAGGAGCAGCGGTCCCGGCCCCGGCGCG